>NC_069507.1:254535-527035 GCF_027579735.1 Bombina bombina | reverse complement strand
CCTCTTTGAATTACCAGGCATTACGCCATATCCTTTAGCACTGGCGACGCTGAGTATATGTGAGTGTGTGGGTGATCAGACAGTCAGAGTATATATGTTCATTATCACCGTATAAGCATTCAACCTATATTAACAATCGCTATTTATTTGAGACAAAGTATATCGATAGTTATTTCATACTTAAAGGTATACCATATAATATACACTGATATTGGATACATGTATAAGAAGTGACTGCAAGAGCCAGTATATACCAACCAGTGTTAATCAATACTAACAATTTTGTACTATACGGCAGATAATATAAACTGTCAATTATAGCATTTAAACAACTGCTTTAAATTATTTAGCACTGGTGACACTGAGTGTATGAGTATATGGGTGGTCTAACAGTGAGACCATATATAATTCATTAGTACCGCATAAGCATTACACTTATACCAACAACTGTTACCTATCTGGTATAAAATACATTGACAGCCACTCCATACTTAAAGGTGTACCATATAATGTGCACTGGTATATGATATACTCATAAGAAGCGATTATAATAGAGCGCTACTTATTTGAGACAAAGTATATTGATAGTTATTTCATACTTAAAGTTGTACTCTATAATATGCACTGATATTGGATACACTTATAAGAAGTGACTGCAAGAAAAATAAAGTCACTTTAACCAGCATATATTAGCCAATGTTAATCAATATCAACAACTTTATATTATACGGCTGACAACAGAAACCATCAATTATAGCATTCAAACAAATGCTTTAAAGTATTTGGGATTACGCCATATTTTTTAACATTGGTGACATTGAGTATACGAGCATATGGGTGGTCTAACAGTGGCACCATATATAATGAATTAGTACCACACAAGCATTAACTTATACCTACAACTGTTACCTATCTGGTATAAAATACATTGACAGCCACTTCATACTTAAAGGTGTACCATATAATGTGCACCGGTATATGATATACTAACAAGAAGTGATTACAATAGATATTTAGGTATTCAATATAGTACATATAGTGAACTGTCATTTTGAGAGTCACTATAGCCTACTCATTTTTAAATAACTATACTCATAATATACCTCTATCTCACTTCTCAGTATACTGATCTGAATTATTCAGATATATAGATATTTATCTATTGTAAACTTTATTGCAGTTCACTTCATAAACACTAACAATCAATTTCTGAATTATATGGTTAGAATTTCCTTTATAGCTATTTAAGTTACTTTATAAGTGAAACCAATATAGATATATTGTTGGACTATGGATTAACATAGACATCCAAGGTCTAATTTATTAGGTATTATTTTCACGAATAAAGTCATACTATTGGATACTCAACTATAAAATACCTCTAACCACTATTTCCCTGTGGTTTTAAAATTGTTTTCTGTGTGTGTATGTCCAACATTTGTTTTTAAATAAGTTTCTATTAAAGATTTGATTTTAAATATATACTCCCCCTCCTAATCAGTAACCTTTTCTAGCAATCCTCCCATCAATCTGCCCATTAAGGCCCAAAAGGAATGTGAGTGCTTCATACGTGTACATTAGTGTCAGTTTTATACTGATATAATCGAGTTATACATACATACACACACATACTGTATATAATATGGGCTCACCCAAAAGCTATATATATATATATATATATATATATATATATAATATATATATATATATATAAATAAATAAATATATATATATATATATATATATATATATATATATATATATATATATATATATATATATATATATATATATATATATATATATATATATATATAAAAAAGCCGCCCCTGTGCAAGGAGAATGCCCAGCAGTAACTATGTGAGTACTGAGAGAATGGCAATCGCATTGAGGAGTGCATACTTTTGGAGATAAATATTTTATATTTGGATATTGCACCCTAAACAATATATTTGAAGATCATGGATCTTTTGTGACTGTATATACTAAAAGGATAACAGTGTTTTCATCTCTCACATTGTTTTTAGACTGTTTTCAAATCATTTACAGATCATTGCTATACTGAGGGCACCATGGAAGAAACTATATCCTGCAGCATACCTGTGGACAATGAGGAAGTGAACACGGATACTTTTATGTTCACTTACGAAGGCGCAGAGAGGATCAGAGTTAATTCAGACCTGAGTGAGTTGAGGGGTGACACCCCATCAATATATATATATAAATATATATATATATATATATTTCAAACTTGTAAATCTGAGATGGAGGGAAATTGATTATCACCTACACACTATATCTTTGTCTAGCTACCAAAAAAAGAAACAAATTCCTAGAGGTTTCAGAGTTAAAAATATCCCCAACACCGATCCAGTACTGAGTTCTGTCACAAATGGTGTTCAATATTAAATAAGTGCTCCTACGACCTTGTTACTTGTCATAGAAAAGGTGAATAAACTTGAAAACAAAATAAATTTTGAAATAGAGCAGATCAAACAAAATAGTCACCATATTTTAGCGGAAGACAAGACACAAGATTGGATTAAAAAAACTTGACACCTTAGTATACAAATAAAAAAAATGACCTGATTTCATTAAAAAATAAAAAAATAACAACTGTTGAAACAGACTATAGAGAAAGACGAGTATACAAATGGCTCTATGGGAAAGACAATGAGATAAGTAACTGCAGATATAGTGTTCAATTCAAGTAGTAGAACATTGGCTGATAATGAGATGCGCTTACTTACTAGTTGTGGTTTGTCTTTTGTACCTACCCCTAAAGAAGATGCCTTTGAGAAGATAGTGGATATTCACAAACTCCAAAGGCAATTAAAATAAAAATATATTTTTTTAGGGATAGGCCACAAGAGACAATGGCTAAGTTTAAGACCCCCATCTACTTTTGAACCACCTGTTACTAACCCCTCTATAAGAAGTTTCACACGCATGTTATGTCATGATTGTACTAACAGTGATTCACAATCATATTCAAATCTGACTGAGGGTGAAAGGAATGCTATTCTCAGCTTAAAAAATGATGATACAATAATTATACGCCCTGCCGATAAGGGCGGTGGCATAGTAGTTATGGACTATGTACAATATAGAATGGAGGCCAATATACAGCTGACACTTCTACCTATATTAGATTGAGAGGCAATCCCACCAACACCTTCAAAAAGAATATTGATTTGTACCCGAGATCTGCACATGAGGCAGGATTCATTGACGAAAATACACTTTTGTTATTGACCACTGACTTTCCAAAAATACTGGTGCTTAATCTATTACCGAAAGTGTATAAGACACTAATTAACCCCCCAGGGAGGCCTATAGTCTCTGCTAGGGACTCTCTATTACCAAATATAGCAAAATATGTGGATTATTTTTTACAGCCAGTGGTCACCCTTATTGCTAATCGTCATATTATTAATCATCAAAAATAAGGGTGACTTTAATTCATCGTTTTGTTATTTATTATTTCTAAATGCATAAATTTACCTTGATATATGTTTATTCTGTGCCTCGATTGCTCCGCCCGCCATTTTGTCTTTTGATTGACAACAGGGATTTCAAATCAATGTTTCCCCCGCCCCGGGGCATTCAACCCCTTTTTTGTAACGTCATACGCTTCTCCTGCGCATGCGTTAGGTAAAATTTTCAGCATCAGAAGCGATGAGCGTCCACGCGTCGCATATGCTCTATATGATTTATTTAGAGCTTCCGAAAGATTGAGTGTAGCCGACGTAAACGCTTGTGCAGAGTAAGATTATGCTTTTTCAAACACATGTGCAGATTTCGGTGATTAAAATGTAACGCATGCGTGTTGTAAATTACTCAGGGGGACGCGCTTTACAGATACGTACAGAGCGGGTGAGACCGCTCTATACATCACTATGTTCAGATACAGGAAGTCGCGAGTAGGAGGAGTCCGGGTGTGAACGGATCAATTCTTGGTAAATAAAATATAACCAAACTATTGATTTATTTAAAAAAAAGAATAATTGCGGTTTAGGTTGTTATATGTTGACAAATCATTACCCAAAGTAAAGGCTGCTAAAATTGACATTCACTTTAAGGTTGCCCCTAGCATAATTACCATTTCAAAATCAGCAGATTGCCTCAAGGGGGGGGGGGGTGATATATTGGTCACCATGGATGTGGACAGCCTGTACACCTCCATCCCTCATGATGGGGGAGTGCAGGCTGTCCGGCCTATGGTCACAAATTCTATCTGCTATGAAGAACCACGGATTGAATTTATAATACAACTAATGCTCTTTTGCTTAGAGAAAAACTACTTTAAAATTTGAATACAACTTTTATTTGCAGATCTCAGGTACAGCCATGGGATCGAACATGGCACCCACCTATGCCAACTTATACATGGCATGGCATGAACAAACAGTTATGGCACTAGCAGACCGCAGAGAGGTCATTTTCTACACACGCTATATTGAAGATGTCTTCTTGATATGGCGCGGTGAGAAAGAAATTCTTGAAACTTGGGTCAGTGACCTTAACAAACTTGCATCTCATATAAAATTCAAGCTAGAATTTTCACTAGAAACAATACATTTTCTTGATCTCATGAGGGGAATGGATGTAAGTTTGGTACATCACTTTACACCAAACCTACAGATAGAAACTCGCTTCTAGAGGCACATAGTTGTCATCCTATTCATCAGAAACTGCTACAGAGAGGTTATGATTATAGATTGGTTTTCGACATGAAGGACAAGGTGCTGGATCACACACAGGATGTACTGGTCAATAAATTTACATTGACACCCAAAACAGATCGGATCAATTTTGTGACCACATTCAACACTGCCCATGGGACACTAGACACCTCAATGAGGAAGCACAGGGAATTGGTGAAAGCGGACAAGTCCCTACCATTCCAGCATACAGAACTCCCGAGAATGGCATATTGAAGAGCATGGAATTTAAGGGATATATTGATTGAAGCAGACCCTATGAAATGCTATAAAAAAAACACCTGGCTGAAATAAAGTAAAAAAGGTTGTTTCCAGTATGGCAACTGTGTTACATGCAACAGTATGCTTAAAGGGTCCTTTTTTCAACATTCACACTCCAACAAAATATACAAAATGAATCATCTGTCATGCACAAGTGACCATGTAATATACATCCTCATACGCCCATGTTCCTTATTTTACATTGGCAAAACGGTTACACCTTTCAGCGATCGCATGGCCAACCACAGGCATTTTTGTTAAAAAAGCACAGTGTCTCGAGTCTAAGAACCATGTTAATAGACCACATACCCCCAATGTCAAGGGGAGGCAACAGGGCGAAGGCAATCTTGAGGAGGGAGACGAAGTGGATTTACACACTTGACACTATGGTGCCAAGAGGACTCAACACCCATTTGGACTTCAGTCCCTTCTATAACTAGCCTCCGAAAAACACAGATAGTAATGCATTGTGAGATGCATCAATCTAGCAGTTCCCCCATAGGATTGATGGGAGATGGTCCCCACCGGGGTGTTATCTGGAGAAAAAGTGTATTAAAAGTATATTCGAAGAATGCATCTATAAACTATGACGACACACAAATGCTGTCTTAAATGAAGTACCCATTATGGCTACCTCTGTCATTATACCTCTACCGTACCTTAGCAGGCAACGAAATATCATAGGAGCAATGTCTAGCAATGTATATAATCTGTATAAGTTAGTTCTAGTTAATCACTATAGTGTTTTTTGCTTAGTCCGTCTTTAGATTGATAGAGAATGTTTTGTACTTTGAGATCGCTACTTACATATGACACATTTTAATTGAGATTGTATCATACATTGTATTCTAACAGCTGTCAGTGTTGACTCAGCCCCCTCCATCTGAGCTTTGGCGAATCGGGGTGCGTTGCGCTGGGATAACGTCATTGCGACACTGGGGTTGCAGCGGTGCACACGGCAGCGGCAAAAAAGGGCTAAGTATTATTGGTTAATTGCTGTATAGTATCGTATATAAGGAGGGTTTGGTGTGGGGAATGTTATACATGCTTTGTCCTGACAAACTCATTTGACAAAGGGACCGGACCAGTGCCCGAAATGTCATGAGCTTTTAATAATGGAATAAATATTTTTGCTTACTTAAAAAGTCCACTGAGTGCTTTCTAAACTTTGGGATTTGGATTTACTCTGTTAGCACCTTGGCAATCGCATTGAGGAGGAGTGCATACTTTTGGAGATATATATATATATATATATATATATATACACACACACACATATATACACAAATATATATATATATATATATATATATATATTTATATTTATGTGTGTGTACAGGGAGTGCAGAATTATTAGGCAAATGAGTATTTTGACCACCTCATCCTCTTTATGCATGTTGTCTTACTCCAAGCTGTATAGGTTTGAAAGCCTACTACCAATTAAGCATATTAGGTGATGTGCATCTCTGTAATGAGAAGGGGTGTGGTCTAATGACATCAACACCCTATATCAGGTGTGCATAATTATTAGGCAACTTCCTTTCCTTTGGCAAAATGGGTCAAAAGAAGGACTTGACAGGCTCAGAAAAGTCAAAAAACATAATTTATGCTTACCTGATAAATTCCTTTCTTCTGTTGTGTGATCAGTCCACGGGTCATCATTACTTCTGGGATATAACTCCTCCCCAACAGGAAATGCAAGAGGATTCACCCAGCAGAGCCGATATAGCTCCTCCCCTCTACGTCAGTCCCAGTCATTCGACCAAGAATCAACGAGAAAGGAGTAACCAAGGGTGAAGTGGTGACTGGAGTATAATTTAAAAGATATTTACCTGCCTTAAAAACAGGGCGGGCCGTGGACTGATCACACAACAGAAGAAAGGAATTTATCAGGTAAGCATAAATTATGTTTTCTTCTGTTATGTGTGATCAGTCCACGGGTCATCATTACTTCTGGGATACCAATACCAAAGCAAAAGTACACGGATGACGGGAGGGATAGGCAGGCTCATTATACAGAAGGAACCACTGCCTGAAGAACCTTTCTCCCAAAAATAGCCTCCGAAGAAGCAAAAGTGTCAAATTTGTAAAATTTGGAAAAAGTATGAAGCGAAGACCAAGTTGCAGCCTTGCAAATCTGTTCAACAGAGGCCTCATTCTTAAAGGCCCAAGTGGAAGCCACAGCTCTAGTGGAGTGAGCTGTAATTCTTTCAGGAGGCTGCTGTCCAGCAGTCTCATAGGCTAAACGTATTATGCTACGAAGCCAAAACGAGAGAGAGGTAGCAGAAGCTTTTTGACCTCTCCTCTGTCCAGAATAAACGACAAACAGGGAAGAAGTTTGGCGAAAATCTTTAGTTGCCTGCAAGTAGAACTTGAGGGCACGAACTACATCCAGATTGTGTAGAAGACGTTCCTTCTTTGAAGAAGGATTTGGACACAAGGATGGAACGACAATCTCTTGATTGATATTCCTGTTAGTAACTACCTTAGGTAAGAACCCAGGTTTAGTACGCAGAACTACCTTGTCTGAGTGAAAAATCAGATAAGGAGAATCACAATGTAATGCTGATAACTCAGAGACTCTTCGAGCCGAGGAAATAGCCATTAAAAACAGAACTTTCCAAGATAACAATTTTATATCAATGGAATGAAGGGGTTCAAATGGAACACCTTGTAAAACGTTAAGAACTAAGTTTAAACTCCATGGCGGAGCAACGGCTTTAAACACAGGCTTGATCCTAGCTAAAGCCTGACCAAAGGCCTGGACGTCTGGATTTTCTGACAGACGCCTGTGTAACAAGATGGACAGAGCTGAAATCTGTCCCTTTAATGAACTAGCCGATAAACCCTTTTCTAAACCTTCTTGTAGAAAAGACAATATCCTAGGGATCCTAACCTTACTCCAGGAGTAACGTTTGGATTCGCACCAGTATAGGTATTTGCGCCATATTTTATGGTAAATCTTTCTGGTAACAGGCTTCCTAGCCTGGATCAGGGTATCAATAACCGACTCAGAAAAACCACGCTTTGATAAAATCAAGCGTTCAATTTCCAAGCAGTCAGTTTCAGAGAAGTTAGATTTTGATGTTTGAATGGACCCTGTATCAGAAGGTCCTGTCTTAGAGGTAGAGACCAAGGTGGACAGGATGACATGTCCACTAGATCTGCATACCAAGTCCTGCGTGGCCATGCAGGCGCTATTAGAATCACTGATGCTCTCTCCTGTTTGATTTTCGCAATCAATCGAGGAAGCAGCGGGAAGGGTGGAAACACATAAGCCATCCCGAAGTTCCAAGGTGCTGTCAAAGCATCTATCAGAACCGCTCCCGGATCCCTGGATCTGGACCCGTAGTGAGGAAGTTTGGCGTTCTGGCGAGACGCCATGAGATCTATCTCTGGTTTGCCCCAACGTCGAAGTATTTGGGCAAAGATCTCCGGATGAAGTTCCCACTCTCCCGGATGAAAAGTCTGGCGACTCAAGAAATCCGCCTCCCAGTTCTCCACTCCCGGGATGTGGATTGCTGACAGGTGGCAAGAGTGAGACTCTGCCCAGCGAATTATCTTTGATACTTCCATCATTGCTAGGGAGCTTCTTGTCCCTCCCTGATGGTTGATGTAAGCTACAGTCGTGATGTTGTCCGACTGAAACCTGATGAACCCCTGAGTTGTTAATTGGGGCCAAGCCAGAAGGGCATTGAGAACTGCCCTCAATTCCAGAATGTTTATTGGAAGGAGACTCTCCTCCTGATTCCATAATCCCTGAGCCTTCAGAGAATTCCAGACAGCGCCCCAACCTAGCAGGCTGGCGTCTGTTGTTACGATTGTCCAGTCTGGCCTGCTGAATGGCATCCCCCTGGACAGGTGTGGCCGATAAAGCCACCATAGAAGAGAATTTCTGGTCTCTTGATTCAGATTTAGAGTAGGGGACAAATCTGAGTAATCCCCATTCCACTGACTTAGCATGCACAATTGCAGCGGTCTGAGGTGTAGGCGTGCAAAAGGTACTATGTCCATTGCCGCTACCATTAAGCCGATCACCTCCATGCATTGAGCTACTGACGGGTGTTGAATGGAATGAAGGACACGGCATGCATCTTGAAGCTTTGTTAACCTGTCTTCTGTCAGGTAAATCTTCATTTCTACAGAATCTATAAGAGTCCCCAAGAATGGAACTCTTGTGAGAGGAAAAAGAGAACTCTTCTTTTCGTTCACTTTCCATCCATGCGACCTTAGAAATGCCAGAACTAACTCTGTATGAGACTTGGCAGTTTGAAAGCTTGAAGCTTGTATTAGAATGTCGTCTAGGTACGGAGCTACCGAAATCCCTCGCGGTCTTAGTACCGCCAGAAGGGCACCCAGAACCTTTGTGAAGATTCTTGGGGCCGTAGCCAATCCGAATGGAAGAGCCACAAACTGGTAGTGCCTGTCTAGGAAGGCAAACCGTAGATACCGTTGATGATCCTTGTGAATCGGTATGTGAAGGTAAGCATCTTTTAAATCCACTGTGGTCATGTACTGACCCCTTTGGATCATAGGTAAGATTGTCCGAATAGTTTCCATTTTGAACGATGGAACTCTTAGGAATTTGTTTAGAATCTTTAAATCTAAGATTGGCCTGAAAGTTCCCTCTTTTTTGGGAACCACAAACAGGTTTGAGTAGAACCCTTGTCCTTGTTCCGACCGCGGAACTGGATGGATCACTCCCATTAATAACAGATCTTGTACACAGCGTAGAAACGCTTCTTTCTTTATCTGGTTTGTTGACAACCTTGACAGATGAAATCTCCCTTTTGGGGGAGATAATTTGAAGTCTAGAAGGTATCCCTGAGATATGATCTCCAGCGCCCAGGGATCCTGAACATCTCTTGCCCAGGCCTGGGCGAAGAGAGAAAGTCTGCCCCCCACTAGATCCGGTCCCGGATCGGGGGCTCTCGGTTCATGCTGTCTTTGGGGCAGCAGCAGGTTTCCTGGCCTGTTTGCCCTTATTCCAGGACTGGTTAGGTTTCCAGCCTTGCCTGTAACGAGCAACAGCTCCTTCCTGTTTTGGTGCAGTGGAGGTTGACGCTGCTCCTGTTTTGAAATTCCGAAAGGGACGAAAATTAGACTGTCTAGCCTTAGCTTTGGCTTTGTCTTGAGGTAGGGCGTGGCCCTTACCTCCTGTAATGTCAGCGATAATTTCTTTCAAACCGGGCCCAAATAAAGACTGCCCCTTGAAAGGTATATTAAGTAATTTGGACTTAGAAGTAACATCAGCTGACCAGGATTTTAGCCACAGTGCTCTACGTGCCTGTATGGCGAATCCTGAGTTCTTAGCCGTAAGTTTGGTTAAATGTACTACGGCCTCCGAAATGAATGAATTAGCTAGTTTAAGGACTCTAAGCCTGTCCATAATGTCGTCTAGCGTAGATGAACTAAGGTTCTCTTCCAGAGACTCAATCCAAAATGCTGCCGCAGCCGTAATCGGCGCGATACATGCAAGGGGTTGCAATATAAAACCTTGTTGAACAAACATTTTCTTAAGGTAACCCTCTAATTTTTTATCCATTGGATCTGAAAAAGCACAGCTATCCTCCACCGGGATAGTGGTACGCTTAGCTAAAGTAGAAACTGCTCCCTCCACCTTAGGGACCGTTTGCCATAAGTCCCGAGTGGTGGCGTCTATTGGAAACATCTTTCTAAATATTGGAGGGGGTGAGAACGGCACACCGGGTCTATCCCACTCCTTAGTAACAATTTCAGTTAATCTCTTAGGTATAGGAAAAACGTCAGTACTCGCCGGTACCGCAAAGTATTTATCCAACCTACACAGTTTCTCTGGTATTGCAACGGTGTTACAATCATTGAGAGCTGCTAAGACCTCCCCTAGTAATACACGGAGGTTCTCCAATTTAAATTTAAAATTTGAAATATCTGAATCCAATCTGTTTGGATCAGAACCGTCACCCACAGAATGAAGCTCTCCGTCCTCATGCTCTGCAAGCTGTGACGCAGTATCAGACATGGCCCTAGTATTGTCAGCGCACTCTGTTCTCACCCCAGAGTGATCACGCTTGCCTCTTAGTTCTGGTAATTTAGACAAAACTTCAGTCATAACAGTAGCCATATCATGTAATGTTATCTGTAATGGCCGCCCAGATGTATTAGGCGCCATAATATCACGCACCTCCCGGGCGGGAGATGCAGGTACTGCCGCGTGAGGCGAGTTAGTCGGCATAACTCTCCCCTCGCAGTTTGGTGAAATTTGTTCACATTGTACAGATTGACTTTTATTTAAAGTAGCATCAATACAGTTAGTACATAAATTTCTATTGGGCTCCACCTTGGCATTGGAACAAATGACACAGATATCTTCCTCTGAGTCAGACATGTTTAACACACTAGCAATAACTTGCAACCTGGTTATAATCTTTTTTAGCAAAAACGTACTGTGCCTCAAAGAGGTACTTAAACGATTAAATGACAGTTGAGATAATGAACTGAAAAACAGTTATAGCATCAACTTTAAAATAACACAACTTTTAGCAAAGGTTTGTTCCCATTAGTAAATAACAATAACTAAATTTGACATAAAAAATTATAGAGTAACGTTTTTATTCACAGTCAATATAAAATTCTCACAGCTCTGCTGAGAGAATGTACCTCCCTTCAAAGAAGTTTGAAGACCCCTGAGATCTGTCAGTGAACCGGATCATGCAGGAAATATAATAGTAGCTGACTGGAAATTTTTGATGCGTAGCAAAGAGCGCCAAAAACGGCCCCTCCCTCTCACACACAGCAGTGAGGAGAAACGAAACTGTCACAATTTAAAGCAGACAACTGCCAAGTGGAAAATAATGCCCAAACATTTATTCACTCAGTACCTCAGCAATGTAAACGATTCTACATTCCAGCAAAAACGTTTAACATGATAATATTTATTAAAAGGATTAGTGACCTTTAACAGAGTAGTTCCGGTGAAAAACCATTCCCAGAATACTGAAGTGTATACATACATGTCATTATAACGGTATAGCAGGATTTTCTCATCAATTCCATTCAGAAAATAAAAACTGCTACATACCTCAATGCAGATTCATCTGCCCGCTGTCCCCTGATCTGAAGCTTTTACCTCCCTCAGATGGCCGAGAACAGCAATATGATCTTAACTACTCCGGTTAAAATCATAGTAAAAAACTCTGGTAGATTCTTCTTCAAACTCTGCCAGAGAAGTAATAACACGCTCCGGTGCTATTGTAAAATAACAAACTTTTGATTGAAGTCATAAAAACTAAGTATAATCACCATAGTCCTCTCACACATCCTATCTAGTCGTTGGGTGCAAGAGAATGACTGGGACTGACGTAGAGGGGAGGAGCTATATCGGCTCTGCTGGGTGAATCCTCTTGCATTTCCTGTTGGGGAGGAGTTATATCCCAGAAGTAATGATGACCCGTGGACTGATCACACATAACAGAAGAAATAGTGAGATATCTTGCAGAGGGATGCAGCACTCTTAAAATTGCAAAGCTTCTGAAGCGTGATCATCGAACAATCAAGCGTTTCATTCAAAATAGTCAACAGGGTCGCAAGAAGCGTGTGGAAAAACCAAGGCGCAAAATAACTGCCCATGAACTGAGAAAAGTCAAGCGTGCAGCTGCCAAGATGCCACTTGCCACCAGTTTGGCCATATTTCAGAGCTGTAACATCACTGGAGTGCCAAAAAGCACAAGGTGTGCAATACTCAGAGACATGGCCAAGGTAAGAAAGGCTGAAAGATGACCACCACTGAACAAGACACACAAGCTGAAACGTCAAGTCTGGGCCAAGAAATATCTCAAGACTGATTTTTCTAAGGTTTTATGGACTGATGAAATGAGAGTGAGTCTTGATGGGCCAGATGGATGGGCCCGTGGCTGGATTGGTAAAGGGCAGAGAGCTCCAGTCCGACTCAGACGCCAGCAAGGTGGAGGTGGAGTACTGGTTTGGGCTGGTATCATCAAAGATGAGCTTGTGGGGCCTTTTCGGGTTGAGGATGGAGTCAAGCTCAACTCCCAGTCCTACTGCCAGTTTCTGGAAGACACCTTCTTCAAGCAGTGGTACAGGAAGAAGTCTGCATCCTTCAAGAAAAACATGATTTTCATGCAGGACAATGCTCCATCACACGCGTCCAAGTACTCCACAGCGTGGCTGGCAAGAAAGGGTATAAAAGAAGGAAATCTAATGACATGGCCTCCTTGTTCACCTGATCTGAACCCCATTGAGAACCTGTGGTCCATCATCAAATGTGAGATTTACAAGGAGGGAAAACAGTACACCTCTCTGAACAGTGTCTGGGAGGCTGTGGTTGCTGCTGCACGCAATGTTGATGGTGAACAGATCAAAACACTGACAGAATCCATGGATGGCAGGCTTTTGAGTGTCCTTGCAAAGAAAGGTGGCTATATTGTCACTGATTTGTTTTTGTTTTGTTTTTGAATGTCAGAAATTTATATTTGTGAATGTTGAGATGTTATATTGGTTTCACTGGTAAAAATAAATAATTGAAATGGGTATATATTTGTTTTTTGTTAAGTTGCCTAATAATTATGCACAGTAATAGTCACCTGCACACACAGATATCCCCCTAAAATAGCTATAACTAAAAACAAACTAAAAACTACTTCCAAAACTATTCAGCTTTGATATTAATGAGTTTTTTGGGATCATTGAGAACATGGTTGTTGTTCAATAATAAAATTAATCCTCAAAAATACAACTTGCCTAATAATTCTGCACTCCCTGTATATATATATATATATATATATATATATATATATATATATATATATATATATATATATATATATATATTTATGTGTGTGTGTGTGTATATATATATATATATATATATATATATATATATATATATACATACACAGGGAGTGCAGAATTATTAGGCAAATGAGTATTTTGACCACATCATCCTCTTTATGCATGTTGTCTTACTCCAAGCTGTATAGGCTCGAAAGCCTACTACCAATTAAGCATATTAGGTGATGTGCATCTCTGTAATGAGAAGGGGTGTGGTCTAATGACATCAACACCCTATATCAGGTGTGCATAATTATTAGGCAACTTCCTTTCCTTTGGCAAAATGGGACAAAAGAAGGACTTGACAGGCTCAGAAAAGTAAAAAATAGTGAGCTATCTTGCAGAGGGATGCAGCACTCTTAAAATTGCAAAGCTTCTGAAGCGTGATCATCGAACAATCAAGCGTTTCATTCAAAATAGTCAACAGGGTCGCAAGAAGCGTGTGGAAAAACCAAGGCGCAAAATAACTGCCCATGAACTGAGAAAAGTCAAGCGTGCAGCTGCCAAGATGCCACTTGCCACCAGTTTGGCCATATTTCAGAGCTGCAACATCACTGGAGTGCCCAAAAGCACAAGGTGTGCAATACTCAGAGACATGGCCAAGGTAAGAAAGGCTGAAAGACGACCACCACTGAACAAGACACACAAGTTGAAACGTCAAGACTGGGCCAAGAAATATCTCAAGACTGATTTTTCTAAGGTTTTATGGACTGATGAAATGAGAGTGAGTCTTGATGGGCCAGATGGATGGGCCCGTGGCTGGATTGGTAAAGGGCAGAGAGCTCCAGTCCGACTCAGACGCCAGCAAGGTGGAGGTGGAGTACTGGTTTGGGCTGGTATCATCAAAGATGAGCTTGTGGGGCCTTTTCGGGTTGAGGATGGAGTCAAGCTCAACTCCCAGTCCTACTGCCAGTTTCTGGAAGACACCTTCTTCAAGCAGTGGTACAGGAAGAAGTCTGCATCCTTCAAGAAAAACATGATTTTCATGCAGGACAATGCTCCATCACACGCGTCCAAGTACTCCACAGCGTGGCTGGCAAGAAAGGGTATAAAAGAAGAAAATCTAATGACATGGCCTCCTTGTTCACCTGATCTGAACCCCATTGAGAACCTGTGGTCCATCATCAAATGTGAGATTTACAAGGAGGGAAAACAGTACACCTCTCTGAACAGTGTCTGGGAGGCTGTGGTTGCTGCTGCACGCAATGTTGATGGTGAACAGATCAAAACACTGACAGAATCCATGGATGGCAGGCTTTTGAGTGTCCTTGCAAAGAAAGGTGGCTATATTGGTCACTGATTTGTTTTTGTTCTGTTTTTGAATGTCAGAAATGTATATTTGTGAATGTTGAGATGTTATATTGGTTTCACTGGTAAGAATAAATAATTGAAATGGGTATATATTTGTTTTTTGTTAAGTTGCCTAATAATTATGCACAGTAATAGTCACCTGCACACACAGATATCCCCCTAAAATAGCTATAACTAAAAACAAACTAAAAACTACTTCCAAAAATATTCAGCTTTGATATTAATGAGTTTTTTGGGTTCATTGAGAACATGGTTGTTGTTCAATAATAAAATTAATCCTCAAAAATACAACTTTCCTAATAATTCTGCACTCCCTGTGTATATATATATATATATATGTGTGTGTGTGTGTGTGTGTGTGTGTGTGTACTATATATATATATATATATATATATATATATATATATATATATACACACACACACACATATACATAAATATATATATATATATATAGTGATGAATGGGGTTTTAGAATTCAGCGCTCATAGAAGGGAGAAAACAAAAAAACAAAACAAATTATGGTGCAGTATGTCAGCACTATTGGGAAGTAGTGTATAATCCGTTTGTGAATAAAACAAGCAGGAAATCGTTTGAATGTAATTTGCTCACAAAAGGAAAAGTAATCCGTAGAAACTGGAGCAAATGATTGCTGGAGCTGTTTGGAATACAGCTAGCTGTTAAGTCCAGACAGTTTTTTAAGCTTAGAATAGCTTACAGGGTCCGGATGGCTAAGGATTGAAAAGCCTGTCAGTGACAGGGTCCAGAATTGCTGAAAGGATCGCGGACTTGCCGGACCGGAAGTGACGTCAAAAGTGGGCGTGCACTTACGTGTTTCGTGAACAGAGTTCACTTCATCAGAGGGTACCACAACCGTGCACCCTCTGATGAAGTGAACTCTGTTCACGAAACGCATAAGGGCACGCCCACATTGCTTAAGGTGCACGGTTGTGGTAATAGTAAAAGTTATAAAAGCGAGAAAAGACATTGCCTGTGGGGACTCATATGCATTTAAAAACTGCCTGACGTATAATGCAAACAGCAATTCACATATTAGTAAATAAGTAATACAGATATATGTGTATGTCATATAATCTACAAACCATGTTATAAAAGAAAACAAATCCAACAGGCTATGGTAAATATAATGAGTGAAGTGGAATATCGCCACAGAGCGCACCATAGCGACAAATGAAATTCCTTACTCTCCCAATCTCTGGCGCCATTCCACCCACTCCACACAACAGTTGTGCCTAAGTGTCATATGACATACACATATATCTGTATTACTTATTTACTAATATGTGAATTGTTGTCTGCATTATACGTCAGGCAGTTGTTAAATGCATATGAGTCCCCACAGGCAATGTACTCTGTATATGTATAGTGTTGCTATCATGTTATGTCATGTGATCATGTGACGCTGGATAGGCGTCACCCTACAGAACTGTTATGCCTTAAAAGAAGGAGGCTTTCTGACTACATCAGGCCAAGCGGAAGGGCGGAGCCCGAAACGTACATTGCCTGTTGACGTAGATGTGATGTTAGACGCCAATGGAGTCGATGCAAACATGTTGGTTTGAATTACATTTCAGGAATTGCCACAGTATTGAGCTATTATCGGATATCTCTCCTGCAGAAGTACATACAAAGCCTCTTGAGTCCTGGACGGATTGGGTGAGATCGCTCATAGAGCGCAACGATAACACTGTTATCACTTACTGGCGGACCTTGGTCCTGGAGTGCCGGTTTACTGTACATGTTTATGCCTGGTCACACTGTGGAGAGTTATACAAGCAACATATTTAAGGCAATACCGAATATATGTATGAATACAAAGCACATTACGCTGCATGAACTGCTTCATTTCTTTGCTAGTGCTTAAACCTTGTGTCAAACCACGCTGCTAGACTTTCATGAACTGCTACATACGTCTTTTTGCTTCATTGCTTGCATCCTACCTTATTTGACACCCATGGCTTTTCTTAATAATCCACATATTACATGAATCCTATAAGTTGATGGGACTGTTTGCTTACTCCTAAGTTTGGACTGACATCCATTCCTTGCTTCTTACTAACTGGGGACGTCCAGTGTGCTTTATATGTTATGTTTGTTTGGATCTTTGTTTGTTTATGTATTAGACTTAAGATACTTTTTTTGCATTTATTTTTTCATTTACTTTTCATCTATTAAAATTCATTTTATTTTGATGTCAACTGGACTGCATTATTGTTTTATATTGATTGATATCTGAAGTGCGGAGACATTTATTTATATTTATAATATTTTTCGGGGTTATGTGGTATGAGTTTACCCTAGGGTCGAGCTCTTCCTACATTTATCTTGTTTGACTCTTATTATTGGTGCTTCTCCTTGTATAGAGTGTTGATATATATATATATACACATACATACACATATACATCTATACACACACACACACACATATATATATATATACATATATATACACACACACCAACATACATACACATATACATACACACACACACACAACAGGGAAGGGAACTGCACTCTCAGACTGGACTGGGTACACATCCCATGACCCTGCAACATGCACAGCCCTGGGTGCTAACAGCACTCTCAGGAAGCTGTGCTGTCTCCAGAGTCACAGGCAGCTAACCCCAGACAATTCTGGGTGCAAGGCCCATAGGGAATATTACAAAATAAATTAATACAACACACAGATAAAGTCCAGCACTCACTTACAAGCTCTCAGCTAAGATTAAAAGCAAAGCTGGAAGGGTTAGTTACCGCATCTGGCCAAATGGGACAAGCCCAGGTACCACGTCAAGGTCTCTTCCAAAACCTGGGTCCCTAATACAGCCATACACATGCCAGCTCTCAATCAAACAAACTGGGAAGAAGTCAGGGTTCACAGACTTATGTAATCACCCTAGACATATACAAAACACAAAACGGGACTGCACTCTCAGACTAGACTGGGTACACATTCCATGACCCTGCAACATGCTCAGCCCTGGGTTCTCAATGGCACTCACAGAAAGCTGTGCTGTCCCTAGAGTCACAGGCAGTTAACCCCAGACAGGTCTGGGTGCAAGGCCCATAGGGAAAATTACATGTTAACTCTTCCAGTTTTGCTTTTAATCTTAGCTGAGAGCGTGTAAATGAGTGCTGGACTTTCTCTGTGTATGTATGTATATATATATATATATATATATATATATACACCCCTGTGCAGGAAGAATGCCCAAAAGTAACTGAGTAGTAAGAGAACGAGGAGAGATATAGGTATATATATCTGCCGCCTGTGCAGGGAGAATGCCTAGCAGTATGTGTGTGTGTGTATATATATATATATATATATATATATATATATATATATATATATATATATATACACACACACACACACAGGTATACCCCGCTCATTCAGCGGGTTAGGGACTGGAGCACCGTTGTAAAGTAAAAACCGCCTTAAAGTGAAACAAGACGGTTTTAGTTTTCTTTTCACTTGCCAGTGTGTTTAAAAACATATATTAGGGGTGCAATAGTGCTATGTTTAGTTTACCACTAGAACAGCACAGTATTCAATTAGTATTCAATAAATACTGTACCTGTAAAATAGTGACAATTACTGTAGTAAAATGACTGAGACCCAGATTGCACTGTAATGCTGTAAACAGAGTGAACTGTGCAAAACAGAATGAGAAGCAGTCTGCCAGGAACGAACAGCAGCATCAATAGCTTGTTCTATGGCCCGGTTACCACCTGGTAGTAGCTTCTTTCTGCCCAATAACAAAATGGTGCCAGTCACTTTTTTTGCAATCTCATGAAGATTACAGCACTGTTTCAAAATGCTTGGAGGTTGAACTTCAGCTTCACAAAGCGCTGTAAAGTGAAGTATACCTGTATATATATATATATTTATTTATTAATATTAATCTAGAGATTTATCTCACAGGACAAAGAAGATATCATCAGCTTAAAGGCACAGTGTAATGTAAAACTGTCTTTCCCTTAATTTGTCATACCAGCAGGAGAGTATAAAATGTATGAGAAAGTGTTTATTTGTGTTTATTCCTGTATATGAAATAGTGGGGTGGTTTTCACATCATAAAAATGGGCTGAGTTTCAGGAAAATCAGGTCTCATTATATTAATACAGTCCAGTAGGTAAAATGGGTAAACAAATTAAAGGGGAGATAATATTATAGCTCACCGTCCCTTTAAACTTGGTGAGCTATATGAAGTGTTGATATTAAAGGGACAGTGTACTGTAAAATTTTCTTCCCTTTAATATGTTCCAAAAGATTTATTTTACCTGCGGAAGTAGCTCCGTTACCTTTATTTTGATGTTTAATACAGCTAAGTTTGCCTCTTAAATTAACCTAAAGGAGCAATTCCCAATATATTTTCTAAACTGTAGCTGCTATATCAATTAACTGGAAACACATTAAGGGGAGATCAATTATTAAGAAAAATAATATTCTACGTCCGCAATTAACAGAATTAAATGAATAGGATTTTCTACTTACAAACAGAGCTCTTATTCACTGGGGTCTCCACAATCCTGGACCTCTGCATCTTCCCTGCCATGACATCCTTATACAGCTCCTTGTGCCCCTCTATATACTCCCACTCCTCCATAGAGAAGTATACGGCAACGTCATCACACTTTATAGGCACCTGGTTAGGGACAAAAACAAAATGTATGCTTACCTGATAAATGTATTTCTTTCCGGATATGGTGAGTCCACTGCTTGAGTAATTGCTGATGGGAATATCACTCCTGGCAAGCAGGAGTAGGCAAAGACCACAACAGTTAAACTGCCAAGTATCACTCCCTTACCCACAACCCCCAGTCATTCGACCGAAGGGAAATGGAGAAAAAGGAGTAACACAAGGTGTACAGGTGCCTAAGGTTATAGTCAAAAGAACAACTGTCTTAAAATAAAAGGTGGGGCCGTGGACTCACCATATCTGGAAATAAATACATTTATCAGGTAAGCATACATTTTGTTTGTTCATGGCTAGAGTAATTACTGTTAGCAACCAATACCCAAGCTAGAGGACACAGACAGGCAGTCCTAAACAGAAGGTACCACCGCTTGAAGAACCTTTCTCCCAAAAGAAGCCTCAGGGAAATTTAGTCTTCTTAGTATGTAGAGAAGACCAAGTTGCAGCCTTACAAATTTGTTCCACAGAAGCTTCATTTTTGAAAGCCCAAGAAGAGGAAACAGCTCTTGTGGAATGAGCTGTAATTCTCTCAGGAGGCTGCTGTCCAGCAGTCTCATAAGTCAAACGAATTATACTTCGTAACCAAAAAGAAAGAGCAGTAGCAGTAGCTTTCTGACCTTTACGTTTCCCAGAGAAACAGACAAAGAGGGCAGAGGACTGGCGGAAATCCTGTAAGTAGAATTTAAGAGCACGTACAACATCCAAATTGTGTAACAAACGTTCTTTGGAAGAAGGATAATTAGGACACAGAGAGGGAACAACAATTCCCTGATTGATATTTCTATTAGAAACAACCTTAGGAAGGAAACCTAACTTAGTATGAAGAACCACATTATCGGCATGAAAAATAAGATAAGGGGAATCACACTGCAGAGCTGAGAGTTCCTAGATTTTTCGAGCAGAAGAGATAGCAACAAGAAAAAAAAAAAAACCTTCCAAGATAACAACTTAATGTCTATGAAATGCTCGTAAAACTTTTAGAACAAGGTTAAGGCTCCAAGGAGGAGCAACAGACTTAAAGACAGGCCTGATAAAAAGATTGTACATCTGGCACATCTGCCAAACGTTTATGTAGTAAAACTGATAAAGCAGAAATCTGACCCTTCAGGGTACTGACTGACAATCCCTTCTCCAAGCCTTCCTGAAGAAAAGATAACATTTTAGAAATTCTAATTCTACTCCAAGAGTAGCCCTTGGATTCACACCAATAAAGATATTTACGCCATATCTTATGGTAAATCTTTCTAGTAACAGGCTTGCGAGCCTTAATCATGGTCTCAATGACCGACTCAGAAAAACCACGCTTAGACAGAAGTAAGCGAAGGAAGGGACCCTGAATCAGGAGGTCCTTCCTCAGAGATAGTCTCCAAGGTGGGAGAGATGACATCTCCACTAGGACAATTGTGGCTAAGCCAATAGAGCATTGTAAATTGCTCTCAACTCCAAGATGTTGATGGGAAGAGAAGACTCCTCCTGAGTCCCAAGGTCCAGAGCTTTTAACGAGTTCCAGACTGCTCCCCAGCCCAGCAGACTGGTGTCCGTGGTAACGATCACCCAGGAAGGTCTCCGAAAGCATGTGCCCTGAGACAGATTTTCTGAGAAATCCACCATGCAAGAGAATCCCTTGACGACTGATCTAACTCTATTCTCTGAGATAGATCTGCATGGTCGCCATTCCATTGTCTGAGCATGCACATCTGGAGAGCTCTCAAATGAAATCAAGCAAAAAGAATGATGTCCATGGAAGCCACCATCAGACCGATTACCTCCATACATTGAGCCACTGAAGGATGAGGAGTAGCCTGAAGAGAGGAAATGATTTTGTTTTCCTGACCTCTGTCAGAAAAATCTTCATCAATAGAGAATCTATTTTGGTCCCTAAGAACACTACTCTTGTAGCAGGGGAAAGGGAGCTTTTTTCCAGATTCACAAAGAAAAAGACAACAATATTTCTGTGTGAGATTTTGCTTGTTGAAAAGATGGCGCCTGAACCAATATGCCGTCCAGGTAGGGTGCCACAGCAATTCCACGAGAACGGATCACTGCCAAAAGAGCCCCCAGAACCTTTGCAAAAATTCTGGAATCCCTGGCTAGACCAAACGGAAGGGCCACGAACTGGAAATGTTTGTCCAGAAAGGCAAATCTCAGGAATCTGTGATTGTCCCTGTGAATAGGAACATGAAGATACGCATCTTTTAGGTCTATGGTTGTCATGAACTGACCCTCTTGTACTAAAGGAAGAATGGAGCGTATAGTCTCCATCTTAAAGGATGGAACTTTGAGAAACTTGATTAGACACTTCAAGTCTAGAATGGGACGGAAAGTTCCCTCTTTTTTGGGAACCACAAATAGGTTGGAGTAGAACCCGAGACCCTTTTCCTGCACTGGAACTGGAACTATCACTCCCAGGGAGGAAAGATGTTGTATACATTCCAAGTACTCCTCTCTCTTTATCTGGTCTGCAGATAATCTTAAAAAGAAGGAATCTGCCTCTGGGAGGAAAAGTCTTGCATTCCAATTTGTAACCCTGGGATACTATGTCCACATTTCAGGGATCTGGGACATCTCATATCCAGGCTTAAGAGAACTGAGAAAGTCTGCCCCCCACCTGATTCGATCCTGGATCAGGGGCAAACCCTTCACGCTGATTTGAATCAGCTGTGGGTTTCTTTGATTGTTTCCCCTTGTTCCAAGCCTGATTGGGTTTCCAAGTAGGTGTAAACAAGGATGATTCTCTAAGAGAAGCAAAACAGAGCGCATCCACGATCTAAGTGTAGTTTAAAAGTCACAATTTATTTGAATATATAAAACAATGATTGCACACTCACAAAAGATCCCTCAAACATATGAGGTATATCTGTACATTCAGCAAATAGACTCCATAAGAAGACTTGGATTGTTCCTGCTTGGAAGAAGAAGGGGAAGGCTTTCCTCTAAAGTTACGAAAGGAACGAAAATTACTTTGACGTCCTTTAGGCCTATTCTTCTTATCTTGAGGTAGAAAATACCCTTTTCCATCCGTAATATCAGAGATAATTTCTGCCAAACCGGGTCCAAACAAGGTTTTGCCCTTGTAAGGAATCACCAGAAGCTTGACTTTAGAGGAAACGTCCGCAGACAAGGATTTCAACCATAATGCCCTGCAGGCTATGACAGCGAAACTAGAAGTTTTAGCTCCTAGTCTAACAACCTGTAAAATGGCATCTGCAATAAAGGAATTGGCCAATTTAAGAGCTTTAATCCTATCCTGAATTTCATCCAAGGAAGTCTCTACTTGAAGAGAATCAGACAAGGCGTCGAACCAATCCAATAACATGCCGCACTAGTCACGGAGGCAATACACAACGCAGGTTGCCATTGGAGACCTCTATGAACATAAATCTTTTTCAATTAAGCCTCCAGCTTCTTGTCCATCGGATCCTTAAAAGAGCAGCTATCCTCAATAGGAATAGTGGTTCTCTTAGCCAGAGTGGAAATGGCCCCATCAATTTTGGGTACAGTATACCAAGGGTCTTTAATGGAGTCCTTGACAGGAAACATTTTCTTAAAAATGGGAGACGGGGAAAAAGACACCCCTGGTTTCTCCCATTCCTGTGAGATAATCTCCCTAGCACTGTCCGGCATAGGAAAAACCTCTGAAGTGGAAGGTCCATCAAAGAAACTATTAAGTTTACTAGATTTCTTAGGAGTGACAACGACAGGGGTATCAGAGTCATCTAAAGTAGCTAAAACCTCCTTTAACAATACACAAAGGTGTTCAAGCTTAAATCTGAAGGATACCACCTCAGTCTCAGAAAAAGGAATTATACTGTTCGAATCTGAGATTTCACCCTCAGAAAGTCCAGATGTAACTTCCTCATCAGACTTATGAGAAAGGGCAACTTGGGAAGCAGAACTGAGGACAGGCACCTTACTTTCTGAATTTCTAGGAATGGCAGCTAATGCCGCAGATACCGCTGAAGATACCTTGGCAGCAATTTCTGCTTTTAAATAAACTCCACTACGAGTTATAGAGAAACTGCAGGGCACTGCATGTGACGCCATTGAGGCTTGGGACGTAGCAGGAGAAAGCTGAGGTATTATTTTAACAGCATCATCCTGAGAGACATTAGACTCAAAAATGTTACCTTTATTTTGCAAGGTTTTCTTGACACATGAAGAACAAAATTGCATAGGAGCTACAATTTGTGCATCTAAACATAAGCATGAATATCAGACATGTTGTGAAACAGTAAATAAACTTGTACAGATAAGTTTCAAGATTTTAATATTCAATTAAAATAAGCTAAGGAAAAAATACACTTTGAATTTTATCCCAAATTAGGATCGATCCAAAGCTAAAATTATGTGAGAAAAGTTAAGAAAAAACATTTAATAAACATAAAAAAAAAAAACATAAAATACCCCTCAGGCAACCCCACACCTCAATTACTGAGGTGCCTTACCGCTACCAATTAAGACCGGATGACCCAGAAATGGAGAAAAACAACTTTTCCCTCAGAAACGTTATTAAAGCCGGTCATGTGACCGCAACTGTCAAGCTCAAATTACTGCTGCGACACAGAGAGGCACTAAAAATAGCTTCTTGGTACACTGAGTACCAGAAAACATAATTTATGCTTACCTGATAAATTCCTTTCTTCTGTAGTGTGATCAGTCCACGGGTCATCATTACTTCTGGGATATTACTCCTCCCCAACAGGAAGTGCAAGAGGATTCACCCAGCAGAGCTGCATACAGCTCCTCCCCTCTACGTCACCCCCAGTCATTCGACCAAGGACCAACGAGAAAGGAAAAGCCAAGGGTGAAGTGGTGACTGGAGTATAAATTAAAAAATATTTACCTGCCTTAAAAACAGGGCGGGCCGTGGACTGATCACACTACAGAAGAAAGGAATTTATCAGGTAAGCATAAATTATGTTTTCTTCTGTTAAGTGTGATCAGTCCACGGGTCATCATTACTTCTGGGATACCAATACCAAAGCAAAAGTACACGGATGACGGGAGGGATAGGCAGGCTCTTTATACAGAAGGAACCACTGCCTGAAGAACCTTTCTCCCAAAAATAGCCTCCGATGAAGCAAAAGTGTCAAATTTGGAAAAAGTATGAAGCGAAGACCAAGTTGCAGCCTTGCAAATCTGTTCAACAGAGGCCTCATTCTTGAAGGCCCAAGTGGAAGCCACAGCTCTAGTAGAATGAGCTGTAATTCTTTCAGGAGGCTGCTGTCCAGCAGTCTCATAAGCTAAACGAATTATGCTACGAAGCCAAAAAGAAAGAGAGGTAGCGGAAGCTTTTTGACCTCTCCTCTGCCCAGAGTAAATGACAAACAGAGAAGACGTTTGTCGAAATTCCTTAGTTGCCTGTAAGTAAAATTTTAGAGCACGGACTACATCCAGGTTGTGCAGTAGACGTTCCTTCTTTGAAGAAGGATTTGGGCATAAAGAAGGAACAACAATCTCTTGATTGATATTCCTGTTAGTAACTACCTTAGGTAAGAACCCAGGTTTAGTACGCAGGACTACCTTATCCGAATGAAAAATCAAATAAGGAGAATCACAATGTAAGGCTGATAATTCAGAGACTCTTCGAGCCGAGGAAATAGCCATTAAAAATAGAACTTTCCAAGATAACAACTTTATATCAATGGAATGAAGGGGTTCAAACGGAACGCCCTGTAAAACATTAAGAACCAGGTTTAAACTCCATGGTGGAGCAACAGTTTTAAACACAGGCTTAATCCTGGCCAAAGCCTGACAAAAAGCCTGGACGTCAGGAACTTCTGACAGACGTTTGTGTAACAGAATGGACAGAGCTGAGATCTGTCCCTTTAATGAACTAGCAGATAAACCCTTTTCTAAACCTTCTTGTAGAAAAGACAATATCCTAGGAATCCTAACCTTACTCCAAGAGTAACCTTTGGATTCACACCAATATAGGTATTTACGCCACATCTTATGGTAAATCTTTCTGGTAACAGGTTTCCTAGCCTGTATTAAGGTATCAATAACTGACTCAGAAAACCCACGTCTTGATAAAATCAAGCGTTCAATTTCCAAGCAGTCAGCTTCAGAGAAGTTAGATTTTGATGTTTGAAGGGACCCTGTATCAGAAGGTCCTGTTTCAGAGGTAGAGACCAAGGTGGACAGGATGACATGTCCACCAGGTCTGCATACCAAGTCCTGCGTGGCCACGCAGGTGCTATTAGAATCACTGATGCTCTCTCTTGTTTGATTCTGGCAATCAATCGAGGAAGCAACGGGAAGGGTGGAAACACGTAAGCCATCCTGAAGTCCCAAGGTGCTGTCAGAGCATCTATCAGGACTGCTCCTGGATCCCTGGATCTGGACCCGTAACGAGGAAGCTTGGCGTTCTGTCGAGACGCCATGAGATCTATCTCTGGTTTGCCCCAACGTCGAAGTATTTGGGCAAAGACCTCCGGATGAAGTTCCCACTCCCCCGGATGAAAAGTCTGACGACTTAAGAAATCCGCCTCCCAGTTCTCCACTCCCGGGATGTGGATTGCTGACAGGTGGCAAGAGTGAGACTCTGCCCAGCGAATTATCTTTGATACTTCCATCATAGCTAGGGAGCTTCTTGTCCCTCCCTGATGGTTGATGTAAGCTACAGTCGTGATGTTGTCCGACTGAAACCTGATGAACCCCCGAGTTGTCAACTGGGGCCAAGCCAGGAGGGCATTGAGAACTGCTCTCAATTCCAGAATGTTTATTGGCAGGAGACTCTCCTCCTGACTCCATTGTCCCTGAGCCTTCAGAGAATTCCAGACGGCACCCCAACCTAGAAGGCTGGCGTCTGTTGTTACAATTGTCCAGTCTGGTCTGCTGAATGGCATCCCCCTGGACAGATGTGGCCGAGAAAGCCACCATAGAAGAGAATTTCTGGTCTCTTGATCCAGATTCAGAGAAGGGGATAAGTCTGAGTAATCCCCATTCCACTGACTTAGCATGCACAGTTGCAGTGGTCTGAGGTGTAAGCGTGCAAAGGGTACTATGTCCATTGCCGCTACCATTAAGCCGATTACCTCCATGCATTGAGCCACTGACGGGTGTTGAATGGAATGAAGGGTGCGGCAAGCACTTTGAAGTCTTGTTAGCCTGTCCTCTGTCAGGTAAATCTTCATTTCTACAGAATCTATAAGAGTCCCCAGGAAGGGAACTCTTGTGAGTGGAATGAGTGAACTTTTCTTTTCGTTCACCTTCCATCCATGTGACCTTAGAAATGCCAGCACTAACTCTGTATGAGACTTGGCAGTTTGAAAGCTTGAAGCTTGTATCAGAATGTCGTCTAGGTATGGAGCTACCGAGATTCCCCGCGGTCTTAGTACCGCCAGAAGAGCACCCAGAACCTTTGTGAAGATTCTTGGAGCTGTAGCCAATCCGAATGGAAGAGCCACAAACTGGTAATGCCTGTCTAGGAAGGCAAACCTTAGGTACCGATAATGATCTTTGTGAATCGGTATGTGAAGGTAAGCATCTTTTAAATCTACAGTGGTCATGTACTGACCCTCTTGGATCATAGGTAAAATTGTCCGAATAGTCTCCATCTTGAACGATGGAACTCTTAGGAATTTGTTTAGGATCTTTAAGTCCAGGATTGGTCTGAAAGTTCCCTCTTTTTTGGGAACCACAAACAGATTTGAGTAAAACCCCTGTCCCTGTTCCGATCGTGGAACTGGATGGATTACTCCCATTAACAAGAGCTCTTGTACGCAGCGTAGAAACGCCTCTTTCTTTGTCTGGATTGTTGACAATCTTGACAGATGAAATCTCTCTCTTGGAGGAGAGTATTTGAAGTCCAGAAGGTATCCCTGAGATATTATCTCTAGCGCCCAGGGATCCTGAACATCTCTTGCCCAAGCCTGGGCGAAGAGAGAAAGTCTGCCCCCCACTAGATCCGATCCCGGATCGGGGGCCCTCAATTCATGCTGTTTTAGGGGCAGCAGCAGGTTTCCTAGTCTGCTTGCCCTTGTTCCAGGACTGGTTAGGTTTCCAGCCTTGTCTGTAGCGAGCAACAGCTCCTTCCTGTTTTGGTGCAGAGGAAGTTGATGCTGCTCCTGCTTTGAAATTACGAAAGGAACGAAAATTAGACTGTCTAGTCTTGGCTTTGGCTTTGTCCTGAGGCAGGGCATGGCCTTTACCTCCTGTAATGTCAGCGATAATCTCTTTCAACCCGGGCCCGAATAAGGTCTGCTCTTTGAAAGGTATATTAAGCAATTTAGACTTAGAAGTAACATCAGCTGACCAGGATTTTAGCCACAGCGCCCTGCGTGCCTGAATGGCGAACCCTGAATTCTTCGCCGTAAGTTTAGTAAGATGTACTACGGCCTCCGAAATGAATGAATTAGCTAGTTTAAGGACTCTAAGCCTGTCCGTAATGTCGTCCAGAGTAGCTGAACCAATGTTCTCTTCCAGAGACTCAATCCAGAATGCCGCTGCAGCCGTGATCGGCGCAATGCATGCAAGGGGTTGCAATATAAAACCTTGTTGAACAAACATTTTCTTAAGGTAACCCTCTAATTTTTTATCCATTGGATCTGAAAAAGCACAGCTATCCTCCACCGGGATAGTGGTACGCTTAGCTAAGGTAGAAACTGCTCCCTCCACCTTAGGGACCGTTTGCCATAAGTCCCTTGTGGTGGCGTCTATTGGAAACATTTTTCTAAATATCGGAGGGGGTGAGAACGGCACACCGGGTCTATCCCACTCCTTAGTAACAATTTCAGTAAGTCTCTTAGGTATAGGAAAAACCTCAGTACTCGTCGGTACCGCAAAATATTTATCCAACCTACACATTTTCTCTGGTATTGCAACTGTGTTACAATCATTCAGAGCCGCTAACACCTCCCCTAGTAATACACGGAGGTTTTCCAGTTTAAATTTAAAATTTGAAATATCTGAATCCAGTCTGTTTGGATCAGAACCGTCACCCACAGAATGAAGTTCTCCGTCCTCATGTTCTGCCACCTGTGACGCAGTGTCTGACATGGCCCTAATATTATCAGCGCACTCTGTTCTCACCCCAGAGTGATCACGCTTACCTCTTAGTTCTGGTAATTTAGCCAAAACCTCAGTCATAACAGTAGCCATATCCTGTAATGTGATTTGTAATGGCCGCCCAGATGTACTCGGCGCTACAATATCACGCACCTCCCTCTGAGCGGGAGATGTAGGTACTGACACGTGAGGCGAGTTAGTCGGCATAACTCTCCCCTCGTTGTTTGGTGAAATTTGTTCAATTTGTACAGATTGACTTTTATTTAAAGTAGCATCAATACAGTTAGTACATAAATTTCTATTGGGCTCCACTTTGGCATTGCAACAAATGACACAGGTATCATCCTCTGAATCAGACATGTTTAACACACTAGCAAATAAACTTGCAACTTGGAAATACAATTCAATTAGAATAATATTAAAACGTACTGTGCCTTTAAGAAGCACAGAAGATCTATGACAGTTGAAAATTAATAAATTGAAACAGTTATAGCCTCAATCCTTGTAAACAACACAACTTTAGCAAAGGTTTAATCCCATTAGCAAAGATAACAAATTCTGAAAGCAGGAAACAAATTACAGAATAAACGTTTTTTATCTCAGTCAAACTATAATTCTCACAGCTCTGCTGAGAGAAATTACCTCCCTCAAAATAAGTTTTGAAGACCCCTGAGCTCTGTAGAGATGAACTGGATCATGCAGGGAATACAATGAGTTGCTGACTGAAATATTTGATGCAGTAAAAGCGCCAAAAAAACGGCCCCTCCCCCTCACACACAGCAGTGAGGGAGAACAGAAACTGTCAGAAAAACAGATTAAGCAACTGCCAAGTGGAAAAATAGTGCCCAAACATTTATTCACTCAGTACCTCAGTAAATGAAAACGATTTTACATTCCAGCAAAAACGTTAAACATAATCTCTAGTTATTAAACAGCTTTATGTATTTCTTACAGTGTAATTCTAGTGAAGTACCATTCCCCAGAATACTGAAGTGTAAAGTATACATACATGACATTATATCGGTATGGCAGGATTTTCTCATCAATTCCATTGTCAGAAAATAAAAACTGCTACATACCTCTATGCAGATTCATCTGCCCGCTGTCCCCTGATCTGAAGTTTACCTCTCCTCAGATGGCCGAGAAACAGCAATATGATCTTAACTACTCCGGCTAAAATCATAACAAAAACTCTGGTAGATTCTTCTTCAAACTCTGCCAGAGAGATAATAACACACTCCGGTGCTATTTTAAAATAACAAACTTTTGATTGAAGATATAAAACTAAGTATAATCACCATAGTCCTCTCACACATCCTATCTAGTCGTTGGGTGCAAGAGAATGACTGGGGGTGACGTAGAGGGGAGGAGCTGTATGCAGCTCTGCTGGGTGAATCCTCTTGCACTTCCTGTTGGGGAGGAGTAATATCCCAGAAGTAATGATGACCCGTGGACTGATCACACTTAACAGAAGAAATAACTGTTTTTTTAAACCTGACAGTTTCAAATGATGCATCGTTTTATTTTAAAGCAAAGGGGAAATGAATAAGCTGCTGAAATAGAAAATTCAGCTTTACTTTCAGTTTAAACTTGAATTGTTTTATCAAGTAAATATGTGTCAGAAAATAAAGCCTAATAAAAACATTTTACCCTTTTCTTTTTATAAGAGTTTAAATGTTAGTCTCACACATGCTACAGTGCCTGCTTCATGCCCCAGTGTAACCCAAACAACAGAATACACAGTTCCTCACAGAGACCTTTGAAAAAGAAAGAACAGAGTAGCCAACTCTGGCTGTCTAAACTAGGGCAGCAATTGTTAGGAAAACGCAGTAAGTACCTCTTTACAAGTTCCTAACTGCTTTAAAGCCACCACTACCCGACTGCAAGGAATGACATGGAATAAGGCTATACCCCAAAACTTGCTTGTAGATGAAATCAAAATTTTTCTTCAGACACCTAAACTTCACCTCCTCCATGCACCGAAGGCAAAGAAAATGACTGAGGGTTGTGGGTAAGGGAGGGATACTTAGCACTTTAACTGTGGTGCCTCCTCCTGCTGGCCAGGTGTGATATTCCCAACAGTAATTACTCAAGCCATAGACTCACCATATCTTAGGAAAGAAATAGGCATTTATTCAGGGCAATAAGGACAGTACCAGAGATATGACTACATCACAAGTGCCCTATACTCCTTGTGCCACTCTATATACTCCCACACCTCCCTAGAAAAGTATACGGCAACGTCATCACACTTTATAGGCACCTGGTTAGGGACAAATAGGTTATCATTCAGGGCAATAAGGACAGTACCAGGGATATGACTACGTCACAAGTGTCCTATACTTGCCACTGGCCTCATCTTGCGCTATTAATACGTTTCCCTGAGTTTAGAAACAGATAACTCTTGTGAGCATAATACATGTAAGTTCTTATGTTTGCTGTAGTTATTTTAAATTGTGCTACAGGATTAGTAGCAAGCATTGTGGCCCCTCTGTGTGATAAGAACTTTGTGTAACATTTATATAATCATTTATGGTTAAATATTGTATTTATTTTCTACATAAACAGCTCAGTGGCACAAGGTAACCAAAGATCTTCTGGGACGGTGATCTGATGCTAACTGTGCAATTATAAATGATGTGACTGAAACACTTATGGAATAACAAGTCCCATTCTGATTTTTTACATGGACTCTATGGATATGACGGCTTGTGACTTAAAGGGACACTGAATCCAAATGTTTTCTTTCATGATTCAGATAGAGCTTTCTAATTTAATCCTATTATCAGTTTTTATTTGTTCTTTTGCTTTCTTTATTTTAAAAGCAGGAATGTAAATCTTAGCAGCCAGCCCATTTTAGGTTAAGCACCATGGATAGCGCTTTCTTATTGGAGGCTTACATTTACCCACCAATAAGAAAGCATAACCCAGGTTCTCAACCAAAAATGGGCCAGCTTCTAAGCATCACATTCCTGCTTTTTAAATCAAGATAGCAAGAGAACGAAGAAAAATTCATAATAGGAGTTTATTAGAAAGTTGCTTAAAATTGCTGCTCTATCTGAATCCTGAAAGAACATTTTTGGTTCAGTATCCCTTAAAGTATTTTTACAAATTAACTGTATTCTCTAAAGCTACTTGTTCTGCTGAAAAAAACCCAAGGTATGATTTGTGTAAATACGTCTACAGAAAAACAACTCAGGTTATTGTGTAAATGCACTCGATGCAAACAACTAAAATGGCTTGAGATGAGGCGTGTGTCCAGGTGCCAGTATAATGTCGCTAACCTCGCCGGTCAGTGGGTGAATGCTGTTGTGGGGGGAATTCTTCCTCACAACGGTGTATTCCTGCAGGAAAGAGAGGAACTTGTCAGGACGACGCATCACTAGTAGTAAATTACAACAATCACAAAAAGTCACTAAGTCCTGGCAACATGATTAAGGTACTGAACCATTAGACGTAGGGTTTGCTATCTGATTCTGCCATATAGAGAAATAGGCACAAGTGTACATAGAGTTGTTGGTGATGGTTTAGCAAATGGCAAAAACATCTTAAATAAGAAAATGTGAAGAATAAATTGAGCATCAATGTAGCCTTGTCATTGGCAAGAGAACTGAAATATTTATTCACTGACAAGCAAGTAAATACAGTCAGCAACCATAGTGTTGTACACAATATTTATTCACTGACAAGCAAGTAAATACAGTCAGCAACCATAAGGTTGTGCACAATATTTATTCACTGACAAGCAAGTAAATACAGTCAGCAACCATAGTGTTGTACACAATATTTATTCACTGACAAGCAAGTAAATACAGTCAGCAACCATAGTGTTGTACACAATATTTATTCACTGACAAGTAAATACAGTCAGCAACCATAAGGTTGTGCACAATATTTATTCACTGACAAGCAAGTAAATACAGTCAGCAACCATAATGTTGTGCACAATATTTATTCACTGACAAGCAAGTAAATACAGTCAGCAACCATAGTGTTGTGCACAATATTTATTCACTGACAAGTAAATACAGTCAGCAACCATAAGGTTGTGCACAATATTTATTCACTGACAAGCAAGTAAATACAGTCAGCAACCATAAGGTTGTGCACAATATTTATTCACTGACAAACAAGTAAATACAGTCAGCAACCATAAGGTTGTGCACAATATTTATTCACTGACAAGCAAGTAAATACAGTCAGCAACCATAAGGTTGTGCACAATATTTATTCACTGACAAGCAAGTAAATACAGTCAGCAACCATAAGGTTGTGCACAATATTTATTCACTGACAAGCAAGTAAATACAGTCAGCAACCATAATGTTGTGCACAATATTTATTCACTGACAAGCAAGTAAATACAGTCAGCAACCATAAGGTTGTGCACAATATTTATTCACTGACAAGCAAGTAAATACAGTCAGCAACCATAAGGTTGTGCACAATATTTATTCACTGACAAGCAAGTAAATACAGTCAGCAACCATAAGGTTGTGCACAATATTTATTCACTGACAAGCAAGTAAATACAGTCAGCAACCATAAGGTTGTGCACAATATTTATTCACTGACAAGCAAGTAAATACAGTCAGCAACCATAAGGTTGTGCACAATATTTATTCACTGACAAGCAAGTAAATACAGTCAGCAACCATAATGTTGTGCACAATATTTATTCACTGACAAGCAAGTAAATACAGTCAGCAACCATAGTGTTGTACACAATATTTATTCACTGACAAGCAAGTAAATACAGTCAGCAACCATAGTGTTGTACACAATATTTATTCACTGACAAGCAAGTAAATACAGTCAGCAACCATAGTGTTGTACACAATATTTATTCACTGACAAGCAAGTAAATACAGTCAGCAACCATAATGTTGTGCACAATATTTATTCACTGACAAGCAAGTAAATACAGTCAGCAACCATAGTGTTGTGCACAATATTTATTCACTGACAAGTAAATACAGTCAGCAACCATAAGGTTGTGCACAATATTTATTCACTGACAAGCAAGTAAATACAGTCAGCAACCATAAGGTTGTGCACAATATTTATTCACTGACAAACAAGTAAATACAGTCAGCAACCATAAGGTTGTGCACAATATTTATTCACTGACAAGCAAGTAAATACAGTCAGCAACCATAGTGTTGTACACAATATTTATTCACTGACAAGCAAGTAAATACAGTCAGCAACCATAAGGTTGTGCACAATATTTATTCACTGACAAGCAAGTAAATACAGTCAGCAACCATAAGGTTGTGCACAATATTTATTCACTGACAAGCAAGTAAATACAGTCAGCAACCATAAGGTTGTGCACAATATTTATTCACTGACAAGCAAGTAAATACAGTCAGCAACCAAAGTGTTGTGCACAATATTTATTCACTGACAAGCAAGTAAATACAGTCAGCAACCATAAGGTTGTGCACAATATTTATTCACTGACAAGCAAGTAAATACAGTCAGCAACCATAAGGTTGTGCACAATATTTATTCACTGACAAGCAAGTAAATACAGTCAGCAACCATAGTGTTGTGCACAATATTTATTCACTGACAAGCAAGTAAATACAGTCAGCAACCATAAGGTTGTGCACAATATTTATTCACTGACAAGCAAGTAAATACAGTCAGCAACCATAAGGTTGTGCACAATATTTATTCACTGACAAGCAAGTAAATACAGTGAGCAACCATAAGGTTGTGCACAATATTTATTCACTGACAAGCAAGTAAATACAGTCAGCAACCATAGTGTTGTACACAATATTTATTCACTGACAAGCAAGTAAATACAGTCAGCAACCATAAGGTTGTGCACAATATTTATTCACTGACAAGCAAGTAAATACAGTCAGCAACCATAAGGTTGTGCACAATATTTATTCACTGACAAGCAAGTAAATACAGTCAGCAACCATAAGGTTGTGCACAATATTTATTCACTGACAAACAAGTAAATACAGTCAGCAACCATAGTGTTGTGCACAATATTTATTCACTGACAAGCAAGTAAATACAGTCAGCAACCATAGGGCTGTGCACAATATTTATTCACTAATAAGCATGTAAATACAGTCAGCAACCATAAGGTTGTGCACAATATTTATTCACTGACAAGCAAGTAAATACAGTCAGCAACCATAAGGTTGTGCACAATATTTATTCACTGTCAAGCAAGTAAATACAGTCAGCAACCATAGGACTGTGCACAATATTTATTCACTAATAAGCATGTAAATACAGTCAGCAACCATAAGGTTGTGCACAATATTTATTCACTGACAAGCAAGTAAATACAGTCAGCAACCATAAGGTTGTGCACAATATTTATTCACTGACAAGCAAGTAAATACAGTCAGCAACCATAGTGTTGTACACAATATTTATTCACTGACAAGCAAGTAAATACAGTCAGCAACCATAGTGTTGTGCACCATATTTATTCACTGACAAGCAAGTAAATACAGTCAGCAACCATAGTGTTGTACACAATATTTATTCACTGACAAGCAAGTAAATACAGTCAGCAATCATAAGGTTGTGCACAATATTTATTCACTGACAAGCAAGTAAATACAGTCAGCAACCATAGTGTTGCGCACAATATTTATTCACTGACAAGCAAGTAAATACAGTCAGCAACCATAAGGTTGTGCACAATATTTATTCACTGACAAGCAAGTAAATACAGTCAGCAACCATAAGGTTGTGCACAATATTTATTCACTGACAAGCAAGTAAATACAGTCAGCAACCATAGTGTTGTACACAATATTTATTCACTGACAAGCAAGTAAATACAGTCAGCAACCATAAGGTTGTGCACAATATTTATTCACTGACAAGCAAGTAAATACAGTCAGCAACCATAAGGTTGTGCACAATATTTATTCACTGACAAGCAAGTAAATACAGTCAGCAACCATAAGGTTGTGCACAATATTTATTCACTGACAAGCAAGTAAATACAGTCAGCAACCATAAGGTTGTGCACAATATTTATTCACTGACAAGCAAGTAAATACAGTCAGCAACCATAAGGTTGTGCACAATATTTATTCACTGACAAGCAAGTAAATACAGTCAGCAACCATAGTGTTGTGCACAATATTTATTCACTGACAAGTAAATACAGTCAGCAACCATAAGGTTGTGCACAATATTTATTCACTGACAAGCAAGTAAATACAGTCCGCAACCATAGTGTTGTGCAAAATATTTATTCACTGACAAGCAAGTAAATACAGTCAGCAACCATAGGGCTGTGCACAATATATATTCACTGACAAGCAAGTAAATATAGTCAGCAACCATAGGGCTGTGCACAATATTTATTCACTGACAAGTAAATACAGTCAGCAACCATAAGGTTGTGCACAATATTTATTCACTGACAAGCAAGTAAATACTGTCAGCAACCATAGTGTTGTACACAATATTTATTCACTGACAAGCATGTAAATACAGTCAGCAACCATAGGGCTGTGCACAATATTTATTCACTGACAAGCAAGTAAATACAGTCAGCAACCATAAGGTTGTGCACAATATTTATTCACTGACAAGCAAGTAAATACAGTCAGCAACCATAAGGTTGTGCACAATATTTATTCACTGACAAGCAAGTAAATACAGTCAGCAACCATAGTGTTGTGCAAAATATTTATTCACTGACAATCAAGTAAATACAGTCAGCAACCATAGGGCTGTGCACAATATTTATTCACTGACAAGTAAATACAGTCAGCAACCATAAGGTTGTGCACAATATTTATTCACTGACAAGCAAGTAAATACAGTCAGCAACCATAGGGCTGTGCACAATATTTATTCACTGACAAGTAAATAGAGTCAGCAACCATAAGGTTGTGCACAATATTTATTCACTGACAAGCAAGTAAATACAGTCAGCAACCATAGTGTTGTGCAAAATATTTATTCACTGACAAGCAAGTAAATACAGTCAGCAACCATAGGGCTGTGCACAATATTTATTCACTGACAAGTAAATACAGTCAGCAACCATAAGGTTGTGCACAATATTTATTCACTGACAAGCAAGTAAATACAGTCAGCAACCATAGGGCTGTGAACAATATTTATTCACTGACAAGTAAATACAGTCAGCAACCATAAGGTTGTGCACAATATTTATTCACTGACAAGCAAGTAAATACAGTCAGCAACCATAAGGTTGTGCTCAATATTTATTCACTGACAAGCAAGTAAATACAGTCAGCAACCATAAGGTTGTGCACAATATTTATTCACTGACAAGCAAGTAAATACAGTCAGCAACCATAAGGTTGTGCACAATATTTATTCACTGACAAGCACAACCATAAGGTTGTGCACAATATTTATTCACTGACAAGCAAGCAAATACAGTCAGCAACCATAGTGTTGTGCAAAATATTTATTCACTGACAAGCAAGTAAATACAGTCAGCAACCATAGGGCTGTGCACAATATTTATTCACTGACAAGTAAATACAGTCAGCAACCATAAGGTTGTGCACAATATTTATTCACTAACAAGCAAGTAAATACAGTCAGCAACCATAGGGCTGTGCACAATATTTATTCACTGACAAGTAAATACAGTCAGCAACCATAAGGTTGTGCACAATATTTATTCACTAACAAGCAAGTAAATACAGTCAGCAACCATAAGGTTGTGCACAATATTTATTCACTGACAAGCAAGTAAATACAGTCAGCAACCATAGGGCTGTGCACAATATTTATTCACTGACAAGTAAATACAGTCAGCAACCATAGGGCTGTGCACAATATTTATTCACTGACAAGTAAATACAGTCAGCAACCATAAGGTTGTGCACAATATTTATTCACTGACAAGCAAGTAAATACAGTCAGCAACCATAAGGTTGTGCACAATATTTATTCACTGACAAGCACAACCATAAGGTTGTGCACAATATTTATTCACTGACAAGCAAGCAAATACAGTCAGCAACCATAGTGTTGTGCAAAATATTTATTCACTGACAAGCAAGTAAATACAGTCAGCAACCATAGGGCTGTGCACAATATTTATTCACTGACAAGTAAATACAGTCAGCAACCATAAGGTTGTGCACAATATTTATTCACTAACAAGCAAGTAAATACAGTCAGCAACCATAGGGCTGTGCACAATATTTATTCACTGACAAGTAAATACAGTCAGCAACCATAAGGTTGTGCACAATATTTATTCACTAACAAGCAAGTAAATACAGTCAGCAACCATAAGGTTGTGCACAATATTTATTCACTGACAAGCAAGTAAATACAGTCAGCAACCATAGGGCTGTGCACAATATTTATTCACTGACAAGTAAATACAGTCAGCAACCATAAGGTTGTGCACAATAATTATTCACTGACAAGCAAGTAAATACAGTCAGCAACCATAGTGTTGTGCAAAATATTTATTCACTGAGAAGCAAGTAAATACAGTCAGCAACCATAAGGTTGTGCACAATATTTATTCACTGACAAGTAAATACAGTAAGCAACCATAAGGTTGTGCACAATATTTATTTACTGACAAGTAAATACAGTCAGCAACCATAGGGCTGTGCACAATATTTATTCACTGACAAGCAAATACAGTCAGCAACCATAGGGTTGTGCACAATATTTATTCACTAATAAGCATGTAAATACAGTCAGCAACCATAGGGCTGTGCACAATATTTATTCACTGATAAGTAAATACAGTCAGCAACCATAGGGTTGTGCACAATATTTATTCACTAATAAGCATGTAAATACAGTCAGCAACCATAAGGTTGTGCACAATATTTATTTACTGACAAGTAAATACAGTCAGCAACCATAGGGCTGTGCACAATATTTCTTCACTGACAAGTAAATACAGTCAGCAACCATAGGGCTGTGCACAATATTTATTCACTGACAAGCAAGTAAATACAGTCAGCAACCATAGGGCTGTGCACAATATTTATTCACTGACAAGTAAATACAGTCAGCAACCACAGTGTTGTGCACAATATTTATTCACTGACAAGCAAGTAAATACAGTCAGCAACCACAGTGTTGTGCACAATATTTATTCAATGACAAGCAAGTAAATACAGTCAGCAACCACAGTGTTGTGCACAATATTTATTCAATGACAAGCAAGTAAATAAAGTCAACAACCATAAGGTTGTGCACAATATTTATTCACCAACAAGCAAGTAAATACAGTCAGCAACCACAGGGCTGTGCACAATAGTTATTCACTAATAAGCATGTAAATACAGTCAGCAACCATAGGGCTGTGCACAATATTTATTCACTGACAAGTAAATACAGTCAGCAACCATAGGGTTGTGAACAATATTTATTCACTGACAAGCAAGTAAATACAGTCAGCAACCATAGGGCTGTGCACAATATTTATTCACTGACAAGTAAATACAGTCAGCAACCATAGGGTTGTGCACAATATTTATTCACTAATAAGCATGTAAATACAGTCAGCAACCATAAGTTTGTGCACAATATTTATTTACTGACAAGTAAATACAGTCAGCAACCATAGGGCTGTGCACAATATTTATTCACTGACAAGCAAGTAAATACAGTCAGCAACCATAGTGTTGTGCACAATATTTATTCACTGACAAGTAAGTAAATACAGTCAGCAACCATAGGGCTGTGCACAATATTTATTCACTGACAAGCAAGTAAATACAGTCAGCAACCATAGGGTTTTGCACAATATTTATTCACTGACAAGCAAGTAAATACAGTCAGCAACCATAGGGTTCTGCACAATATTTAATCACTGACAAGCAAGTAAATACAGTCAGCAACCATAGGGCTATGCACAATATTTATTCACTGACAAGCAAGTAAATACAGTCAGCAACCATAGCGTTGTGCAAAAATATTTATTCACTGACAAGCAAGTAAATACAGTCAGCAACCATAGCGTTGTGCAAAAATATTTATTCACTGACAAGCAAGTAAATACAGTCAGCAACCATAGCGTTGTGCAAAAATATTTATTCACTGACAAGCAAGTAAATATAGTCAGCAACCATAATGTTGTGCACAATATTTATTCACTGACAAGCAAGTAATTACAGTCAGCAACCATAGGGTTGTGCACAATAATTATTCACTGAAAAGCAAGTAAATACAGTCAGCAACCATAGGGTTGTGCACAATATTTATTCACTGACAAGTAAATACAGTCAGCAACCATAGAGCTGTGCACAGTATGTATTCAATGACAAGCAAGTAAATACAGTCAGCAACCATAGGGTTTTGCACAATATTTATTCACTGACAAGTAAATACAGTCAGCAACCATAGGGTTTTGCACAATATTTATTCACTGACAAGTAAATACAGTCAGCAACCATAGGGTTTTGCACAATATTTATTCACTGACAAGTAAATACAGTCAGCAACCATAGGGCTGTGCACAATATTTATTCACTGACAAGCAAGTAAATACAGTCAGCAACCATAGGGTTTTGCACAATATTTATTCACTGACAAGCAAGTAAATACAGTCAGCAACCATAGGGTTCTGAACAATATTTATTCACTGACAAGCAAGTAAATACAGTCAGCAACCATAAGCTTGTGCACAATATTTATTCACTGACAAGCAAGTAAATACAGTCAGCAACCATAGGGTTGTGCACAATATTTATTCACTGACAAGCAAGTAAATACAGTCAGCAACCATAAGGTTGTGCACAATATTTATTCACTGACAAGCAAGTAAATACAGTCAGCAACCATAGGGTTGTGCACAATATTTATTCACTGACAAGCAAGTAAATACAGTCAGCAACCATAGGGCTGTGCACAATATTTATTCACTGACAAGTAAATACAGTCAGCAACCATAGGGCTGTGCACAATATTTATTCACTGACAAGCAAGTAAATACAGTCAGCAACCATAGGGCTGTGCACAATATTTATTCACTGACAAGTAAATACAGTCAGCAACCATAAGGTTGTGCACAATATTTATTCACTGACAAGCAAGTAAATACAGTCAGCAACCATAGGGTTTTGCACAATATTTATTCACTGACAAGTAAATACAGTCAGCAACCATAAGGTTGTGCACAATATTTATTCACTGACAAGCAAGTAAATACAGTCAGCAACCATAAGGTTGTGCACGATATTTATTCACTGACAAGCAAGTAAATACAGTCAGCAACCATAGGGTTGTGCACAATATTTATTCACTGACAAGTAAATACAGTCAGCAACCATAAGGTTGTGCACAATATTTATTCACTGACAAGCAAGTAAATACAGTCAGCAACCATAAGGTTGTGCACAATATTTATTCACTGACAAGCAAGTAAATACAGTCAGCAACCATAGGGCTGTGCACAATATTTATTCACTGACAAGCAAGTAAATACAGTCAGCAACCATAGGGCTGTGCACAATATTTATTCACTGACAAGCAAGAAAATACAGTCAGCAACCATAAGGTTGTGCACAATATTTATTCACTGACAAGCAAGTAAATACAGTCAGCAACCATAAGGTTGTGCACAATATTTATTCACTGACAAGCAAGTAAATACAGTCAGCAACCATAGGGCTATGCACAATATTGATTCACTGACAAATAAATACAGTCAGCAACCATAGGGTTGTGCACAATATTTATTCACTGACAAGCAAGAAAATACAGTCAGCAACCATAGGGCTGTGCACAATATTTATTCACTGACAAGCAAGTAAATACAGTCAGCAACCATAGGGCTGTGCACAATATTTATTCACTGACAAGCAAGTAAATACAGTCAGCAACCATAGGGTTGTGCACAATATTTCTCCTGAATCACCCACAAGGATCAGCATTGTACACTGATGTACCCTGAGGGATTACCCTTCTCCCTATCTGCTGAATGAGGTGCTGAAGTCATTTTCTCTTTGTTTAAAGAGACAGTCTACTTGATTTTTTTTTTATTGTTTAAAAAGATAGATAACACCTTTACTACCCATTCCCAAGCATTGCACACCCAACATGTAAACAATGTAGTAATGCAGTGAGTAAGGCTAGCAGAATGCTTGGATGTATTGGTAGAGGTATTTGCAGCAGAAATAGTAAGGTTCTTATGCCACTTTATAGATCATTAGTTAGGCCTCATCTTGAGTATTGTGTGCAGTTCTGGAGGCCATATCTTCAGAAGGATATTAACAAACTTGTATCTGTGCAAAGGAGGCTACCAAAATAGTACATGGTCTAAAAAATAAAAAAAACTTACCAGGATAGGCTCAATGACCTAAATATGTATAGCTTAGAGGAGAGAAGGGAAAGAGGTGATATGATAGCAACTTTCAAGTACTATGAGATACAAAATATCAGATACACAGCCAAGATAAAAGAGGAAACCAGCTGGTATCAAAAAGAGGCGCCAAAAATAGAACAAAAATTATCAAAATAAATGTGATAAAAATGAATAAGATCAGTATAGCATGCGTGTTTACAGAGCTCAGGGCTAGCGTTAGAGTATACTTTTGGCGCTCCATGTGGCCACAATTTATCACCTACTACGCCCTGGAGACCATCTGTTATCCTGCTCGTCTTGCCTACAATTGGTGAACACTGTAGGAACTGCACCACATTTCGGATCCCCTTGCTAGGACCAGTTTACCAGTTCCAAGCATTTTGGGAGTCTGCCGGGTGACTCTTTGGACCCGGCCTGCTGTCACTGCACATTGGTGCTTTTTACCACGTGAGTAGGTTCACTGTTTACCTGCATTTCCATTCTTCTGGTCGCTCAGATTTGCACTATGTGGTGCCCTCTGTCTCTTGTTTTACAGAACTTTCAAGTATGTTAAAGGGCTTAGTAAAACTGAGCCTGTGGGTATTTTACACAAAATGGGAAATTCAAGAACAAGGGGTCATGATTTCAAACTGAAGGGCAGTAGATTCAGGAGTAATTTGAGGAAGCTTCTTTACAGAAAGGGTGATTGATTTATGGTAGTAGCAACAAACACTGTGGGGGACTTTAAAAATGCATGGGACAAGCATAAGGCTATCCTACAAACTAGATAAGTTTATACGGTTAGGTAATATCGGGCTGACTTGCTGGGCCTATGGCTCTTATCTGCCGTCAATATCTATGTTTCTATGTAACACTGTTATATAAATATACTTTATAATCTCTAAACCTCTGCAAGTTGCCTATTATCTGACTGTATTTTAATAGCTTTTTACAGCCAGACAATGCAAGTTCAAGTGTATGGCTAACATTGTGCTCACTGCCGTTGAGTTATGCAGGAACCAGCCTTATTGCCTAAAATGTAAGTTTGTAAATAGCACTGAGATAAGGGGACAGTCTGCAGAGGCTGATACAGGTAATGATAGAGGTAAAAAGTGTATTAATATAACAGTGTTGGTTATGCAAAACTGGAGAATGGGAAATAAAGTAAAATGTTCAAGTAGACTATCCCTTTAATGACAAAAATAATATTTTCTATATATTACATATTTAAACTGATGTCCCCGTCTTAAACAGGACATGCGTTTCTCAACATCTGCAGATTGGCGTACTCATAAGGTACCATTATACCCTCTCACCTCTCCGGTCAGCAGGTAGATTATGCCCAGGGCATAATTTAAGATTCGCTCAGTCATTTTTTCTGCACCTTTCGTGTCTTTATTCATTGTCTTTAACTTCAGAGAGTCAGATGCTGTAAGTGAGAGTGATAATTGTGATCAGGACAATGACTGATAAATTTGTGCTGAAATATGAGCACGTTCATAGTGATCACAGGCTATACCAAACACCTATCATTTAGCTCAGATTGTCCTTACATCACTCGCATCCTTGTTACCATCTAATGGACCTGACCCTTCTCCTGTATACACATTTGTGTAAGAATAACCTCTCTATTACAACCCCCAGCTCTATGTACATCTCCCTATGATCTGTCACACATTCATAAACTCTCCTCACCCAATGTCCCTTATACAGTCTTACCCAGGCAGGTGTAACTTCTCACCCTCTCTCCCACCCAACAGCTGTATATATACTTACTCTATAACTCATCCCATCTCCCTGACATGCACCTCACCCTCAGGCGCACATGTGTAGGCACTGCCACTCACCCCATCTCCCTGACACGCACCTCACCCTCAGGCACACATGTGTAGGCACTGCCACTCACCCCATCTCCCTGACACGCACCTCCCCCTCAGGCACACATGTGTAGGCACTGCCACTCACCCCATCTCCCTGACACACACCTCACCCTCAGGCACACATGTGTAGGCACTGCCACTCACCCCATCTCCCTGACACGCACCTCCCCCTCAGGCACACATGTGTAGGCACTGCCACTCACCCCATCTCCCTGACACGCACCTCACCCTCAGGCACACATGTGTAGGCACTGCCACTCACCCCATCTCCCTGACACACACCTCACCCTCAGGCACACATGTGTAGGCACTGCCACTCACCCCATCTCCCTGACACGCACCTCCCCCTCAGGCACACATGTGTAGGCACTGCCACTCACCCCATCTCCCTGACACGCACCTCACCCTCAGGCACACATGTGTAGGCACTGCCACTCACCCCATCTCCGTGACACACACCTCACCCTCAGGCACACATGTGTAGACACTGCAACTGACCCCATCTCCCTGACACGCACCTCCCCCTCAGGCACACATGTGTAGGCACTGCCACTCACCCCATCTCCCTGACACGCACCTCCCCCTCAGACACACATGTGTAGGCACTGCCACTCACCCCATCTCCCTGACATGCACCTCAGCCTCAGGCACACATGTGTAGGCACTGCCACTCACCCCATCTCCCTGACACGCACCTCAGCCTCAGGCACACATGTGTAGGCACTGCAACTCACCCCATCTCCCTTACACGCACCTCAGCCCCAGGCACACATATGCAGGCACTGCCACTCACCCCATCCCCCTTACACGCACCTCAGCCCCAGGCACACATGTGTAGGCACTGCCACTCACCCTATGTCCCTTACACGCACCTCAGCCCCAGGCACACATGTGCAGACACTGCCACTCACCCCATCTCACTTACACGCACCTCCCCCTCAGGCACACATGTGTAGGCACTGCCACTCACCCCATCTCCCTGACACACACCTCACCCTCAGGCACACATGTGTAGGCACTGCCACTCACCCCATCTCCCTGACACGCACCTCCCCCTCAGGCACACATGTGTAGGCACTGCCACTCACCCCATCTCCCTGACACGCACCTCACCCTCAGGCACACATGTGTAGGCACTGCCACTCACCCCATCTCCCTGACACACACCTCACCCTCAGGCACACATGTGTAGGCACTGCCACTCACCCCATCTCCCTGACACGCACCTCCCCCTCAGGCACACATGTGTAGGCACTGCCACTCACCCCATCTCCCTGACACGCACCTCACCCTCAGGCACACATGTGTAGGCACTGCCACTCACCCCATCTCCGTGACACACACCTCACCCTCAGGCACACATGTGTAGACACTGCAACTGACCCCATCTCCCTGACACGCACCTCCCCCTCAGGCACACATGTGTAGGCACTGCCACTCACCCCATCTCCCTGACACGCACCTCCCCCTCAGACACACATGTGTAGGCACTGCCACTCACCCCATCTCCCTGACATGCACCTCAGCCTCAGGCACACATGTGTAGGCACTGCCACTCACCCCATCTCCCTGACACGCACCTCAGCCTCAGGCACACATGTGTAGGCACTGCAACTCACCCCATCTCCCTTACACGCACCTCAGCCCCAGGCACACATATGCAGGCACTGCCACTCACCCCATCCCCCTTACACGCACCTCAGCCCCAGGCACACATGTGTAGGCACTGCCACTCACCCTATGTCCCTTACACGCACCTCAGCCCCAGGCACACATGTGCAGACACTGCCACTCACCCCATCTCACTTACACGCACCTCACCCTCAGGCACACATGTGCAGACACTGCCACTCACCCCATCTCCCTTACACGCACCTCAGCCACACATGTGCGGACACTGCCACTCACCCCATCTCCCTTACACGCACCTCACCTTCAGGCACACATGTGCAGGCACTGCCACTCACCCCATCTCCCTTACACGCACCTCACCCCCAGGCACACATGTGTAGGCCTTGCCTTTCACCCAATCTCCCTTACACGCACCACTCCCAGGTACACATGTGCTGCCTCTCACCCACTCAACCCATCTCCCTTACACGCACCACCGCACCCATACAGTGTAACAAACACCCACACACATAAAGTTACACTCACACAGTGTGCCACAAACCCACACTGTTACACACACATAATCTAACACACATCCACGCGCACACACACACAGTTACACTCACACACACAGTGTGACACACACATACAGTTACACTCACACAATGTAACACACACAGCATTCACACTCAGTGCGACACAGTTACAAACACACATGCAGTTACAAACACATTGTGACACACTTAGTGTGACACACAGATAGTTTTACACACACACACACACATACAGTTATGTGTGGCACACATATACAGTTACACATGAGTCATGACCTACACATACATAGTGTGACAAACACATACAGTTACACTCACACAGTGTGCCACATGCATACAGTTACACATGACCTACACATACATAGTGTTACACCCACACATAGTTACACTCACACAGTGTGACACACATACACACACAGTGTAACACCCACATACAGTTACACACAATTATACACACACAGTGTGACACACACATAGTTACACACACAGTGTGATACACACATACAGTGTGACACATAGTTACACACAGTGTGACACAACATAGTTACACACACACATAGTGTGACACAACATAGTTACACACACACATAATTACACACAGTGTGACACACATATACAGTTACACACACACAGTGTGACACACACACACATAGTGTGACACACACAGTGTGACACACACATAGTTACACATATACAGTTACACAAACAATACAGTTACACACACAATACAGTTACACACACATAGTTGCCAACAGTCCCTGATTTCCAGGGACAGTCCCTGGATTTTGTTGTATGTCCCTGAAAATCTCTTGTGCACATTTGTTGTTTGTGTATGTATGTATATATATATATATATATATATATATATATACACATACATACATAGATGTTAAATAGATATAGTGTATTATTTAAATATAATTAATTCCTAATGGAATATTGTTATTATTATTGACTGGGTTCACATATTATTTGTCTTTCTAATTTTGATGCTGTGTTGTAAAAATAACCATATGCCCAGAATGTGTTCCTGAGACTGGGTAGGTGTAAGAGCTTGGTGCTGTAATCTGTATAATAAACTATGGATAAGTCTAAATTATACTATTACTTTCAAATGGGTGTGTTTTCATTGCAGAACTGTGTGGGCGGAGCAGTTGAACAGTAGGTCGTCAATACTCCAGTAACCCGCTTGCTTGCTCTTCTGCAAAGTGTCCCTGGAATTTTTTTTTAAATGTTGGCAACTATGCACACACACAATACAGTTACACACATACAATACAGTTACACACACACAATACAGTTACACACACACAAAATACAGTTATACACACACAATACAGTTATACACACACAATACAGTTACACACACACAATACAGTTACACACACACAATACAGTTACACACATACAATACAGTTACACACACACACAATACAGTTACACACATACAATACAGTTACACACACAATACAGTTACACACACACAATACAGTTACACACAATACAGTTATACACACAATACAGTTACACACACACAATACAGTAATACACACACAATACAGTTACACACACAATACAGTTACACACATACAATACAGTTACACACAATACAGTTACACACATACAATACAGTTATACACACAATACAGTTATACACACAATACAGTTATACACACAATACAGTAATACACACACAATACAGTAATACACACACAATACAGTTACACACACACAATACAGTTACACACATACAATACAGTTACACACATACACAATACAGTTACACACACAATACAGTTACACACATACACAATACAGTTACACACATACACAATACAGTTACACACACACAATACAGTTACACACATACAATACAGTTACACACACAATACAGTTACACACATACACAATACAGTTACACACATACAATACAGTTACACACACAATACAGTTACACACACACAATACAGTTACACACATACAATACAGTTACACACATACAATACAGTTACACACAATACAGTTATACACACACAATACAGTTATACACACAATACAGTTATACACACACAATACAGTTATACACACACAATACAGTTACACACACACAATACAGTTACACACACAATACAGTTACACACATACAATACAGTTACACACAATACAGTTATACACACACAATACAGTTACACACACACAATACAGTTACACACACACAATACAGTTACACACATACAATACAGTTACACACAATACAGTTATACACACACAATACAGTTATACACACAATACAGTTATACACACAATACAGTAATACACACACAATACAGTTACACACACACAATACAGTTACACACATACAATACAGTTACACACATACAATACAGTTACACACACAATACAGTAATACACACACAATACAGTAATACACACACAATACAGTTACACACACACAATACAGTTACACACATACAATACAGTTACACACAATACAGTTATACACACACAATACAGTTATACACACAATACAGTTATACACACAATACAGTTATACACACACAATACAGTTACACACACACAATACAGTTACACACAATACAGTTATACACACACAATACAGTTACACACACAATACAGTTACACACATACAATACAGTTACACACAATACAGTTATACACACACAATACAGTTATACACACAATACAGTAATACACACACAATACAGTTACACACACACAATACAGTTACACACATACAATACAGTTACACACAATACAATACAGTTACACACAATACAATACAGTTACACACACACACAATACAGTTACACACATACAATACAGTTACACACATACACAATACAGTTACACACATACACAATACAGTTACACACACACACAATACAGTTACACACATACAATACAGTTACACACACAATACAGTTACACACATACAATACAGTTACACACATACAATACAGTTACACACACACAATACAGTTATACACACAATACAGTTATACACACACAATACAGTTACACACACACAATACAGTTACACACAATACAGTTATACACACACAATACAGTTACACACACACAATACAGTTACACACACACAATACAGTTACACACATACAATACAGTTACACACAATACAGTTATACACACACAATACAGTTATACACACAATACAGTTATACACACAATACAGTTATACACACAATACAGTTATACACACAATACAGTAATACACACACAATACAGTTACACACACACAATACAGTTACACACATACAATACAGTTACACACATACAATACAGTTACACACATACAATACAGTTACACACACAATACAGTAATACACACACAATACAGTAATACACACACAATACAGTTACACACACACAATACAGTTACACACATACAATACAGTTACACACACAATACAGTAATACACACACAATACAGTTATACACACAATACAGTTATACACACAATACAGTAATACACACACAATACAGTTACACACACACAATACAGTTACACACATACAATACAGTTACACACATACACAATACAGTTACACACACACACAATACAGTTACACACATACAATACAGTTACACACATACACAATACAGTTACACACATACAATACAGTTACACACATACAATACAGTTACACACACACAATACAGTTATACACACAATACAGTTATACACACACAATACAGTTACACACACACAATACAGTTACACACACACAATACAGTTATACACACAATACAGTTATACACACACAATACAGTTACACACACACAATACAGTTACACACAATACAGTTATACACACACAATACAGTTACACACACACAATACAGTTACACACACACAATACAGTTACACACACACAATACAGTTACACACATACAATACAGTTACACACAATACAGTTATACACACACAATACAGTTATACACACAATACAGTTATACACACAATACAGTAATACACACACAATACAGTTACACACACACAATACAGTTACACACATACAATACAGTTACACACATACAATACAGTTACACACACAATACAGTAATACACACACAATACAGTAATACACACACAATACAGTTACACACACACAATACAGTTACACACATACAATACAGTTACACACACAATACAGTAATACACACACAATACAGTTACACACACACAATACAGTTACACACACAATACAGTTACACACATACAATACAGTTACACACACACACAATACAGTTACACACAATACAGTTATACACACACAATACAGTTATACACACAATACAGTTATACACACAATACAGTAATACACACACAATACAGTTACACACACACAATACAGTTACACACACACAATACAGTTACACACATACAATACAGTTACACACATACAATACAGTTACACACATACAATACAGTTACACACACAATACAGTAATACACACACAATACAGTAATACACACACAATACAGTTACACACACACAATACAGTTACACACATACAATACAGTTACACACACAATACAGTTACACACACACAATACAGTTACACACACAATACAGTTACACACATACAATACAGTTACACACACACACACAATACAGTTACACACACAATACAGTTACACACACCAGTATTTACATTACCAGATCTTGTCAGTCTCGCGTTGCCAGGACAAACGTGACTACGTACCGTAAAACAAACTTGACGACGAATCCGCCATATTGTTTATGGGTCTTGTTTATGAGAGTCTACAGCTCCCAACTGTTACATTGGGAATTACTCTTTTCTGTCGGTCTGGCATTTATATTATGTTCTTCTCATCCATTTACTGTAATATCTGATTAACTTAAATTGTATTTGAAATAATTAAAATACGTAAAGCGGCATTACTATAACGCTAAATTCATTCAAACATCGCCCCTCTCGGAGGGCGAATCCCACGTGGTCTCTACGTCTTGTGCATTATGGGTTCTGTAGTTCTGTACTTCTTTATTACCTAAACTCTCCCGTTACCTGTCACAGTGTCTTTAAAAGGGAGTTTACTAAAGGTAAGTGCCAAAAGTAACATAAACAGAGCGCACTATGTTAACTTTGTATCATGCGGGTTATTTGTTACTACCATATACCTACAGCAGTTAAATCCCTTGAGTACACGACCTGCGCCTGTGAGCTTGATGGCTTCTGCCTTCTGAGAGTAAAGGGAAGGGCACCTCGAAAATAAAAGCAGAGGAATTGTGTGTGATGAGAGAGGGGATGTGTGTTAGTTACATTAATGGGAAAAGGGAATGAGTAATGGGTAAGGAAGGGGCTATGTGTGAGGGAGCTATGTGTGAGGGAGAGGGTAAGGAGGGGGCTATGTGTGAGGGAGAGGGGGATGAGAGTGTAAGGAAGGGGCTATGTGTGAGGGGGATGAAAGGGTAAGGAGGGGGCTATGTGTGAGGGGGATGAGAGGGGGCTATGTGTGAGGGAGAGGGGGATGAGAGGGTAAGGAGGGGGCTATGTGTGAGGGAGAGGGGGATGAGAGGGTAAGGAAGGGGCTATGTGTGAGGGAGAGGGGGATGAGAGGGTAAGGAAGGGGCTATGTGTGAGGGGGATGAAAGGGTAAGGAGGGGGCTATGTGTGAGGGGGATGAGAGGGGGCTATGTGTGAGGGAGAGGGGGATGAGAGGGTAAGGAGGGGGCTATGTGTGAGGGAGAGGGGGATGAGAGGGTAAGGAGGGGCTATGTGTGAGGGAGAGGGGGATGAGAGGGTAAGGAAGGGGCTATGTGTGAGGGGGATGAAAGGGTAAGGAGGGGGCTATGTGTGAGGGGGATGAGAGGGGGCTATGTGTGAGGGAGAGGGGGATGAGAGGGTAAGGAGGGGGCTATGTGTGAGGGAGAGGGGGATGAGAGGGTAAGGAGGGGCTATGTGTGAGGGAGAGGGGGATGAGAGGGTAAGGAGGGGGCTTTGTGTGAGGGAGAGGGTAAGGAGGGGGCTATGTGTGAGGGAGAGGGGGATGAGAGGGTAAGGAGGGGGCTATGTGTGAGGGAGAGGGGGATGAGAGGGTAAGGAGGGGGCTATGTGTGAGGGAGAGGGGGATGAGAGGGTAAGGAGGGGGCTATGTGTGAGGGAGAGGGGGATTTGAGGGTAAGGAGGGGGCTATGTGTGAGGGAGAGGGGGATGAGAGGGTAAGGAGGGGGCTATGTGTGAGGGAGAGGGGGATGAGAGGGTAAGGAGGGGGCTATATGTGAGGGAGAGGGGAATGAGAGGGTAAGGAGGGGTCTATGTGTGAGGGAGAGGGGATGAGAGGGTAAGGAGGGGGCTATATGTGAGGGAGAGGGGGGTGAGAAGGTAAGGAGGGGTCTATGTGTGAGGGAGAGGGGGATGAGATGGTAAGGAGGGGGCTATGTGTGAGGGAGTGGGGATGAGAGGGTAAGGAAGGGGCTATGTGTGAGGGAGAGGGGATGAGAGGGTAAGGAGGGGGCTATGTGTGAGGGAGAGGGGAATGAGAGGGTAAGGAGGGGGCTATGTGTGAGGGAGAGGGGGATGAGAGGGTAAGGAGGGGGCTATGTGTGAGGGGGATGAGAGGGTAAGGAGGGGGCTATGTGTGAGGGGGATGAGAGGGTAAGGAGGGGGATGAGAGGGTAAGGAGGGGGCTATGTGTGAGGGAGAGGGGAATGAGAGGGTAAGGAGGGGGCTATGTGTGAGGGAGAGGGGGATGAGAGGGAGAGGGGGTTGAGAGGGTAAGGAAGGGGCTATGTGTGAGGGAGAGGGGAACGAGAGGGTAAGGAGGGGGATGAGAGGGTAAGGAGGGGGCTATGTGTGAGGGAGAGGGGATGAGAGGGTAAGGAGGGGGCTATGTGTGAGGGAGAGGGGGATGAGAGGGTAAGGAGGGGGCTATGTGTGAGGGAGAGGGGGATGAGAGGGTAAGGGAGGGGCTATGTGTGAGGGAGAGGGGTATGAGAGGGTAAGGAAGGGGCTATGTGTCAGGGGGATGAGAGGGTAAGGAGGGGGCTATGTGTGAGGGAGAGGGGGATGAGAGGGTAAGGAAGGGGCTGTGTGTGAGGGGGATGAGAGGGTAAGGAAGGGGCTATGTGTGAGGGGGATGAGAGGGTAAGGAAGGGGCTGTGTGTGAGGGAGAGGGGGATGAGAGGGTAAGGAGGGGGCTATGTGTGAGGGGGATGAGAGGGTAAGGAAGGGGCTATGTGTGAGGGAGAGGGGGATGAGAAGGTAAGGAAGGGGCTATGTGTGAGGGAGAGGGGGATGAGAAGGTAAGGAGGGGGCTATGTGTGAGGGGGATGAGAGGGTAAGGAGGGGGCTATGTGTGAGGGGGATGAGAGGGTAAGGAGGGGGCTATGTGTGAGGGGGATGAGAGGGTAAGAAAGGGGCTGTGTGTGAGGGGGATGAGAGGGTAAGGAGGGGGCTATATGTAAAGGGAGAGCAGAATGAGAGGGTAAGGAGGGGGCTATGTGTGAGGGAGAGGGGGATGAGAGGGTAAGGAGGGGGCTATGTGTGAGGGAGAGGGGGATGAGAGGGTAAGGAGGGGGCTATGTGTGAGGGAGAGGGGGATGAGAGGGTAAGGAGGGGGCTATGTGTGAGGGAGAGGGGGATGAGAGGGTAAGGAGGGGGCTATGTGTGAGGGAGAGGGGGATGAGAGGGTAAGGAGGGGGCTATGTGTGAGGGAGAGGGGGATGAGAGGGTAAGGAGGGGGCTATGTGTGAGGGAGAGGGGGAGGAGAGGGTAAGGAGGGGGCTATGTGTGAGGGAGAGGGGGATGAGAGGGTAAGGAGGGGGCTATGTGTGAGGGAGAGGGGGATGAGAGGGTAAGGAGGGGGCTATGTGTGAGGGAGAGGGGGATGAGAGGGTAAGGAGGGGGCTATGTGTGAGGGAGAGCGGAATGAGAGGGTAAGGAGGGGGCTATGTGTGAGGGAGAGGGGGATGAGAGGGTAAGGAGGGGGCTATGTGTGAGGGGGATGAGAGGGTAAGGAAGGGGCTATGTGTGAGGGAGAGGGGGATGAGAAGGTAAGGAAGGGGCTATGTGTGAGGGAGAGGGGGATGAGAAGGTAAGGAGGGGGCTATGTGTGAGGGGGATGAGAGGGTAAGGAGGGGGCTATGTGTGAGGGGGATGAGAGGGTAAGGAGGGGGCTATGTGTGAGGGGGATGAGAGGGTAAGAAAGGGGCTGTGTGTGAGGGGGATGAGAGGGTAAGGAGGGGGCTATATGTAAAGGGAGAGCAGAATGAGAGGGTAAGGAGGGGGCTATGTGTGAGGGAGAGGGGGATGAGAGGGTAAGGAGGGGGCTATGTGTGAGGGAGAGGGGGATGAGAGGGTAAGGAGGGGGCTATGTGTGAGGGAGATGGGGATGAGAGGGTAAGGAGGGGGCTATGTGTGAGGGAGAGGGGGATGAGAGAGTAAGGAGGGGGCTATGTGTGAGGGAGAGGGGGATGAGAGGGTAAGGAGGGGGCTATGTGTGAGGGAGAGGGGGATGAGAGGGTAAGGAGGGGGCTATGTGTGAGGGAGAGGGGGATGAGAGGGTAAGGAGGGGGCTATGTGTGAGGGACAGGGGAATGAGAGGGTAAGGAGGGGGCTATGTGTGGGGGAGAGGGGAATGAGAGGGTAAGGAGGGGGATGAGAGGGTAAGGAGGGGGCTATGTATGGGGGAGAAGAGGGTGAGTAGGGGGCTAGTGTGTGAGTGTGAGGAGGGGGCTAGTGTGTGTGTGAATAGGGGCTAGAGTGTGAGGAGGGGCTAGTGTGTGATTGTGAGGAGGGGGCTAGTGTGTGATTGTGAGGAGGGGGCTAGTGTGTGAGTGTGAGGAGGGGGCTAGTGTGTGAGTGTGAGGAGGGGGCTAGTGTGTGAGTGTGAGGAGGGGGCTAGTGTGTGAGTGTGAGGAGGGGGCTAGTGTGTGAGTGTGAGGAGAGGGCTAGTGTGTGAGAGGGGGCTAGTGTGTGAGTGTGAGGAGGGGCTAGTGTGTGTGTGTGTGTGTGAGAGGAAGGGCGTGTGTGTGTGAGGAGGGGCTAGTGTGTGTGAGGAGGGGCTAGTGTGTGTGAGGAGGGGCTAGTGTGTGTGTGTGAGGAGGGGGCTAGTGTGTGAGGTTGAGGAGGGGGCTAGTGTGTGAGGTTGAGGAGGGGGCTAGTGTGTGAGGTTGAGGAGGGGGCTAGTGTGTGAGGTTGAGGAGGGGGCTAGTGTGTGAGGTTGAGGAGGGGGCTAGTGTGTGAGGTTGAGGCGGGGGCTAGTGTGTGAGGTTGAGGCGGCTAGTGTGTGAGGAGGCGGCTAGTGTGTGAGGAGGGGGCTAGTGTGTGAGGAGGGGGCTAGTGTGTGAGGAGGGGGCTAGTGTGTGAGGAGGGGGCTAGTGTGTGAGGAGGGGGCTAGTGTGTGAGGAGGGGGCTAGTGTGTGAGGAGGGGGCTAGTGTGTGAGGATGGGCTAGTGTGTGAGGATGGGCTAGTGTGTGAGGGTGAGGAGGGGCTAGTGTGTGTGTGTGAGGAGAGGCTAGTGTGTGTGTGTGAGGAGAGGCTAGTGTGTGTGTGTGAGGAGAGGCTAGTGTGTGTGTGTGAGGAGAGGCTAGTGTGTGTGTGTGAGGAGAGGCTAGTGTGTGTGTGTGAGGAGAGGCTAGTGTGTGTGTGTGTGTGAGGAGGGGCTAGTGTGTGTGTGTGAGGAGGGGCTAGTGTGTGTGTGTGAGGAGGGGCTAGTGTGTGTGTGTGAGGAGGGGCTAGTGTGTGTGTGTGAGGAGGGGCTAGTGTGTGTGTGTGTGTGAGGAGGGGCTAGTGTGTGTGTGTGTGTGAGGAGGGGCTAGTGTGTGTGTGTGTGTGAGGAGGGGCTAGTGTGTGTGTGTGTGTGAGGAGGGGCTAGTGTGTGTGTGAGGAGGGGCTAGTGTAGGGGCTAGTGTGTGTGTGTGTGAGGAGGGGCTAGTGTGTGTGTGTGAGGAGGGGCTAGTGTGTGTGTGTGAGGAGGGGCTAGTGTGTGTGTGTGAGGAGGGGCTAGTGTGTGTGTGTGAGGAGGGGCTAGTGTGTGTGTGTGAGGAGGGGCTAGTGTGTGTGTGTGTGAGGAGGGGCTAGTGTGTGTGAGGGTGAGGAGGGGCTAGTGTGTGTGTGAGGGTGAGGAGGGGCTAGTGTGTGAGGGTGAGGAGGGGCTAGTGTGTGAGTGTGAGGAGGGGCTAGTGTGTGAGTGTGAGGAGGGGCTAGTGTGTGAGTGAGGGTGAGGAGGGGCTAGTGTGTGAGGAGGGGCTAGTGTGTGAGGAGGGGCTAGTGTGTGAGGGTGAGGAGGGGCTAGTGTGTGAGGAGGGGCTAGTGTGTGAGGAGGGGCTAGTGTGTGAGGAGGGGCTAGTGTGTGAGGAGGGGCTAGTGTGTGAGGAGGGGCTAGTGTGTGAGGAGGGGCTAGTGTGTGAGGGTGAGGAGGGGCTAGTGTGTGTGTGTGAGGAGGGGCTAGTGTGTGAGGAGGGGCTAGTGTGTGAGGAGGGGCTAGTGTGTGAGGGTGAGGAGGGGCTAGTGTGTGAGGGTGAGGAGGGGGCTAGTGTGTGAGGAGGGGGCTAGTGTGTGAGGAGGGGCTAGTGTGTGAGGAGGGGCTAGTGTGTGAGGAGGGGCTAGTGTGTGTGTGTGAGGAGGGGCTAGTGTGTGTGTGTGAGGAGGGGCTAGTGTGTGAGGAGGGGGCTAGTGTGTGTGTGTGAGGAGGGGCTAGTGTGTGAGGAGGGGGCTAGTGTGTGTGTGTGAGGAGGGGCTAGTGTGTGAGGAGGGGGCTAGTGTGTGAGGGTGAGGAGGGGCTAGTGTGTGAGTGTGAGGAGGGGCTAGTGTGTGAGTGTGAGGAGGGGCTAGTGTGTGAGTGTGAGGAGGGGCTAGTGTGTGAGTGAGGGTGAGGAGGGGCTAGTGTGTGAGGAGGGGCTAGTGTGTGAGGAGGGGCTAGTGTGTGAGGGTGAGGAGGGGCTAGTGTGTGAGGAGGGGCTAGTGTGTGAGGAGGGGCTAGTGTGTGAGGAGGGGCTAGTGTGTGAGGAGGGGCTAGTGTGTGAGGAGGGGCTAGTGTGTGAGGAGGGGCTAGTGTGTGAGGAGGGGCTAGTGTGTGAGGAGGGGCTAGTGTGTGAGGGTGAGGAGGGGCTAGTGTGTGAGGGTGAGGAGGGGGCTAGTGTGTGAGGAGGGGCTAGTGTGTGAGGAGGGGCTAGTGTGTGTGTGTGAGGAGGGGCTAGTGTGTGTGTGTGAGGGAGGGGCTAGTGTGTGTGTGTGAGGAGGGGCTAGTGTGTGAGGAGGGGGCTAGTGTGTGTGTGTGAGGAGGGGCTAGTGTGTGAGGAGGGGGCTAGTGTGTGTGTGTGAGGAGGGGCTAGTGTGTGAGGAGGGGGCTAGTGTGTGAGGGTGAGGAGGGGGCTAGTGTGTGAGGAGGGGGGCTAGTGTGTGTGTGTGAGGAGGGGCTAGTGTGTGAGGAGGGGCTAGTGTGTGTGTGTGAGGAGGGGCTAGTGTGTGAGGAGGGGGCTAGTGTGTGTGTGTGAGGAGGGGCTAGTGTGTGAGGAGGGGGCTAGTGTGTGTGTGTGAGGAGGGGCTAGTGTGTGAGGAGGGGGCTAGTGTGTGTGTGTGAGGAGGGGCTAGTGTGTGAGGAGGGGGCTAGTGTGTGAGGAGGGGCTAGTGTGTGAGGAGGGGCTAGTGTGTGAGGAGGGGCTAGTGTGTGAGGGTGAGGAGGGGCTAGTGTGTGTGTGTGAGGAGGGGCTAGTGTGTGAGGAGGGGCTAGTGTGTGAGGAGGGGCTAGTGTGTGAGGGTGAGGAGGGGCTAGTGTGTGAGGGTGAGGAGGGGGCTAGTGTGTGAGGAGGGGCTAGTGTGTGAGGAGGGGCTAGTGTGTGAGGAGGGGCTAGTGTGTGTGTGTGAGGAGGGGCTAGTGTGTGTGTGTGAGGAGGGGCTAGTGTGTGAGGAGGGGGCTAGTGTGTGTGTGTGAGGAGGGGCTAGTGTGTGAGGAGGGGGCTAGTGTGTGTGTGTGAGGAGGGGCTAGTGTGTGAGGAGGGGGCTAGTGTGTGAGGGTGAGGAGGGGCTAGTGTGTGAGTGTGAGGAGGGGCTAGTGTGTGAGTGTGAGGAGGGGCTAGTGTGTGAGTGTGAGGAGGGGCTAGTGTGTGAGTGAGGGTGAGGAGGGGCTAGTGTGTGAGGAGGGGCTAGTGTGTGAGGAGGGGCTAGTGTGTGAGGGTGAGGAGGGGCTAGTGTGTGAGGAGGGGCTAGTGTGTGAGGAGGGGCTAGTGTGTGAGGAGGGGCTAGTGTGTGAGGAGGGGCTAGTGTGTGAGGAGGGGCTAGTGTGTGAGGAGGGGCTAGTGTGTGAGGAGGGGCTAGTGTGTGAGGGTGAGGAGGGGCTAGTGTGTGAGGGTGAGGAGGGGGCTAGTGTGTGAGGAGGGGCTAGTGTGTGAGGAGGGGCTAGTGTGTGAGGAGGGGCTAGTGTGTGTGTGTGAGGAGGGGCTAGTGTGTGTGTGTGAGGAGGGGCTAGTGTGTGAGGAGGGGGCTAGTGTGTGTGTGTGAGGAGGGGCTAGTGTGTGAGGAGGGGGCTAGTGTGTGTGTGTGAGGAGGGGCTAGTGTGTGAGGAGGGGGCTAGTGTGTGAGGGTGAGGAGGGGGCTAGTGTGTGAGGAGGGGGCTAGTGTGTGTGTGTGAGGAGGGGCTAGTGTGTGAGGAGGGGCTAGTGTGTGTGTGTGAGGAGGGGCTAGTGTGTGAGGAGGGGCTAGTGTGTGTGTGTGAGGAGGGGCTAGTGTGTGAGGAGGGGGCTAGTGTGTGTGTGTGAGGAGGGGCTAGTGTGTGAGGAGGGGGCTAGTGTGTGTGTGTGAGGAGGGGCTAGTGTGTGAGGAGGGGGCTAGTGTGTGAGGGTGAGGAGGGGGCTAGTGTGTGAGGGTGAGGAGGGGGCTAGTGTGTGAGGGTGAGGAGGGGGCTTTGTGTAGAATGTCTCGGTAAAGATTATTATTGTGAGTACAATGGTAAATATGCATTCACAGGTGCAGGTGGATAGATTACTTCTTCGTCTTAGTCAATAGCCAAATGCCATGCAGTTGTTATTCCCTAGGGTCCCTGTGCTTGTTTACTTTAGAGTGAGCAAGCCTGGAACAAACTGTATACACGGAATGAGACTGTAAGACACAGTGCAGTCCCATCTGGTCACTTCTTTATAAGCTTGTTGTGCCAAATAGTTGCCCTATGGATATGCCAGGAACCTCAGACAAATAGTTAATCTGTAATAGCCATTAAAAATAATCCCTTGATTACTCATTTGTACATTAACCCTCTCATTACAGGGTGGTAACAGTAAGTACCCAAGACTTCTCCAGGCTACAAACTTCCACAAGATACTTTAGATAAGAGAATCTAACCATAGAGATGATGCAGGCTACTGAAGCAGTGGTGACACAAGTTAACAGATATTGGCTGAAGCAGCAGGTAGGGCACATGCCAGATGCAGATTTTATTGGGTGTCTTCTGTAAGGAAAATCTCAGAGGATCAGCCACACGGACCATAAAGATCAGTGAATGAACTTAGTGAAAGTAACACCTCATTAGATGTAATTCTTAAAATGTACAGTTTATGGTGAGTTAAATAGTTAGTTATTTAAAGCACATCCACTATAAGTTATTGGGTGTAGATAGCTAGGGGGCAAAAAGTTATTTTATTGTGTATTCATCTGAGGTATGCGGGGCAGTACTGTGTATTTATCTGAGGGATGCGGGGCAGTACTGTGTATTTATCTGAGGGGTGCGGGGCAGTACTGTGTATTTATCTGAGGGATGCGGGGCAGTACTGTGTATTTATCTGAGGGATGCGGAGCAGTACTGTGTATTCATCTGAGGGATGCGGGGCAGTACTGTGTATTTATCTGAGGGATGCGGGGCAGTACTGTGTATTTATCTGAGGGATGCGGGGCAGTACTGTGTATTTATCTGAGGGATGCGGAGCAGTACTGTGTATTTATCTGAGGGATGCGGGGCAGTACTGTGTATTCATCTGAGGGATGCGGGGCAGTACTGTGTATTCATCTGAGGGATGCGGGGCAGTACTGTGTATTCATCTGAGGTATGCGGGGCAGTACTGTGTATTCATCTGAGGGGTGCGGGGCAGTACTGTGTATTTATCTGAGGGGTGCGGGGCAGTACTGTGTATTTATCTGAGGGATGCGGGGCAGTACTGTGTATTTATCTGAGGGATGCGGGGCAGTACTGTGTATTCATCTGAGGGATGCGGGGCAGTACTGTGTATTCATCTGAGGGATGCGGGGCAGTACTGTGTATTTATCTGAGGGATGCGGGGCAGTATTGTGTATTCATCTGAGGTATGCGGGGCAGTACTGTGTATTTATCTGAGGTATGCGGAGCAGTACTGTGTATTCAGCTGAGGGATGCGGGGCAGTACTGTGTATTCATCTGAGGGATGCGGGGCAGTACTGTGTATTCATCTGAGGTATGCGGGGCAGTACTGTGTATTCATCTGAGGGATGCGGGGCAGTACTGTGTATTCATCTGAGGTATGCGGGGCAGTACTGTGTATTCATCTGAGGGATGCGGGGCAGTACTGTGTATTCATCTGAGGGATGCGGGGCAGTACTGTGTATTCATCTGAGGTATGCGGGGCAGTACTGTGTATTCATCTGAGGGATGCGGGGCAGTACTGTGTATTCATCTGAGGGATGCGGGGCAGTACTGTGTATTCATCTGAGGTATGCGGGGCAGTACTGTGTATTTATCTGAGGGATGCGGGGCAGTACTGTGTATTTATCTGAGGTATGCGGGGCAGTACTGTGTATTCATCTGAGGTATGCGGGGCAGTACTGTGTATTCATCTGAGGTATGCGGAGCAGTACTGTGTATTCATCTGAGGTATGCGGGGCAGTACTGTGTATTCATCTGAGGTATGCGGGGCAGTACTGTGTATTCATCTGAGGTATGTGGAGCAGTACTGTGTATTTATCTGAGGGATGCGGAGCAGTACTGTGTATTCATCTGAGGGATGCGGGGCAGTACTGTGTATTTATCTGAGGGATGCGGGGCAGTACAGTGTATTCATCTGAGGTATGCGGGGCAGTACTGTGTATTTATCTGAGGGATGCGGGGCAGTACAGTGTATTCATCTGAGGGATGCGGAGCAGTACTGTGTATTCATCTGAGGGATGCGGGGCAGTACTGTGTATTTATCTGAGGGATGCGGGGCAGTACTGTGTATTCATCTGAGGTATGCGGAGCAGTACTGTGTATTCATCTGAGGGATGCGGGGCAGTACTGTGTATTCATCTGAGGTATGCGGAGCAGTACTGTGTATTTATCTGAGGGATGCGGAGCAGTACAGTGTATTCATCTGAGGTATGCGGGGCAGTACTGTGTATTCATCTGAGGGATGCGGGGCAGTACTGTGTATTCATCTGAGGTATGTGGAGCAGTACTGTGTATTTATCTGAGGGATGCGGAGCAGTACTGTGTATTCATCTGAGGGATGCGGGGCAGTACTGTGTATTTATCTGAGGGATGCGGGGCAGTACAGTGTATTCATCTGAGGTATGCGGGGCAGTACTGTGTATTTATCTGAGGGATGCGGGGCAGTACAGTGTATTCATCTGAGGTATGCGGAGCAGTACTGTGTATTCATCTGAGGGATGCGGGGCAGTACTGTGTATTTATCTGAGGGATGCGGGGCAGTACTGTGTATTCATCTGAGGTATGCGGAGCAGTACTGTGTATTCATCTGAGGGATGCGGGGCAGTACTGTGTATTCATCTGAGGTATGCGGAGCAGTACTGTGTATTTATCTGAGGGATGCGGAGCAGTACAGTGTATTCATCTGAGGTATGCGGGGCAGTACTGTGTATTCATCTGAGGGATGCGGGGCAGTACTGTGTATTCATCTGAGGGATGCGGGGCAGTACAGTGTATTTATCTGAGGGATGCGGGGCAGTACAGTGTATTCAGCTGAGGGATGCGGGGCAGTACTGTGTATTCAGCTGAGGGATGCGGGGCAGTACTGTGTATTCAGCTGGGGGGCAGCACAGTGTATTCAGCTGGGGGGGCAGTACAGTGTATTTAGCTGGGGGGCAGTACAGTGTATTTAGCTGAGGGGCAGTACAGTGTATTTAGCTGAGGGGCAGTACAGTGTATTTAGCTGAGGGGCAGTACAGTGTATTTAGCAGGGGGGGCAGTACAGTGTATTCAGCTGGGGGGCAGTACAGTGTATTCAGCTGGGGGGCAGTACAGTGTATTCAGCTGGGGGGCAGTACAGTGTATTCAGAGCAAGGGGGCAGTACAGTGTATTTAGCGGGGGGGGCAGTACAGTGTATTTAGCGGGGGGGACAGTACAGTGTATTTAGCGGGGGGGACAGTACAGTGTATTTAGCAGGGGGGGCAGTACAGTGTATTTAGCGGGGGGGGGCAGTACAGTGTATTTAGCAGGGGGGGGCAGTACAGTGTATTTAGCAGGGGGGGGCAGTACAGTGTATTTAGCAGGGGGGGCAGTACAGTGTATTTAGCAGGGGGGGGCAGTACAGTGTATTTAGCAGGGGGGCAGTACAGTGTATTTAGCAGGGGGGCAGTACAGTGTATTTAGCAGGGGGGGGGGGCAGTACAGTGTATTCAGCTGGGGGGCAGTACAGTGTATTCAGCTGGGGGGCAGTACAGTGTATTTAGCAGGGGGGGGAGTACAGTGTATTTAGCAGGGGGGCAGTACAGTGTATTTAGCAGGGGGGCAGTACAGTGTATTTAGCAGGGGGGGGGGGCAGTACAGTGTATTCAGCTGGGGGGCAGTACAGTGTATTTAGCGGGGGGGACAGTACAGTGTATTTAGCAGGGGGGCAGTACAGTGTATTTAGCAGGGGGGCAGTACAGTGTATTTAGCAGGGGGGGGGGGCAGTACAGTGTATTTAGCGGGGGGGACAGTACAGTGTATTTAGCGGGGGGGACAGTACAGTGTATTTAGCAGGGGGGGGGCAGTACAGTGTATTTAGCAGGGGGGGGGCAGTACAGTGTATTTAGCAGGGGGGGGCAGTACAGTGTATTTAGCAGGGGGGGGCAGTACAGTGTATTTAGCAGCGGGGGGCAGTACAGTGTATTTAGCAGCGGGGGGCAGTACAGTGTATTTAGCAGCGGGGGGGCAGTACAGTGTATTTAGCAGGGGGGGGGCAGTACAGTGTATTTAGCAGGGGGGGCAGTACAGTGTATTTAGCAGGGGGGGCAGTACAGTGTATTTAGCAGGGGGGGCAGTACAGTGTATTTAGCAGGGGGGGGCAGTACAGTGTATTTAGCAGGGGGGGCAGTACAGTGTATTTAGCAGGGGGGGCAGTACAGTGTATTTAGCAGGGGGGCAGTACAGTGTATTTAGCAGGGGGGGGGGGCAGTACAGTGTATTCAGCTGGGGGGCAGTACAGTGTATTCAGCTGGGGGGCAGTACAGTGTATTTAGCAGGGGGGGCAGTACAGTGTATTTAGCAGGGGGGCAGTACAGTGTATTTAGCAGGGGGGCAGTACAGTGTATTTAGCAGGGGGGCAGTACAGTGTATTTAGCAGGGGGGCAGTACAGTGTATTTAGCAGGGGGGGGGGCAGTACAGTGTATTCAGCTGGGGGGCAGTACAGTGTATTCAGCTGGGGGGCAGTACAGTGTATTCAGCTGGGGGGCAGTACAGTGTATTTAGCAGGGGGGGGCAGTACAGTGTATTTAGCAGGGGGGGCAGTACAGTGTATTTAGCAGGGGGGGCAGTACAGTGTATTTAGCAGGGGGGGGCAGTACAGTGTATTTAGCAGGGGGGCAGTACAGTGTATTTAGCAGGGGGGGGGGGGCAGTACAGTGTATTCAGCTGGGGGGCAGTACAGTGTATTCAGCTGGGGGGCAGTACAGTGTATTTAGCAGGGGGGGCAGTACAGTGTATTTAGCAGGGGGGCAGTACAGTGTATTTAGCAGGGGGGCAGTACAGTGTATTTAGCAGGGGGGGCAGTACAGTGTATTTAGCAGGGGGGCAGTACAGTGTATTTAGCAGGGGGGGGGCAGTACAGTGTATTCAGCTGGGGGCAGTTACAGTGTATTCAGCTGGGGGGCAGTACAGTGTATTTAGCAGGGGGGGCAGTACAGTGTATATCTGCAGGGGGGGCAGTACAGTTGTAATTTAGCAGGGGGGGCAGTACAGTGTATTCAGCAAGGGGGCAGTACAGTGTATTTAGCAGGGGGGGGCAGTACAGTGTATTTTAGCAGGGGGGGCAGTACAGTGTATTTAGCAGGGGGGGCAGTACAGTGTATTTAGCAGGGGGGGCAGTACAGTGTATTTAGCAGGGGGGCGAGTACGAGTTGTATTTAGCAGGGGGGGCAGTACAGTGTATTTAGCAGGGGGGGCAGTACAGTGTATTAGCAGGGGGGGTCAGTACAGTGTATTAGCAGGGGGGGCAGTACAGTGTATTCAGCTGGGGGGGCAGTACAGTGTATTTAGCAGGGGGGGCAGTACAGTGTATTTAGCAGGGGGGCAGTACAGTGTATTTAGCAGGGGGGCAGTACAGTGTATTTAGCAGGGGGGCAGTACAGTGTATTTAGCAGGGGGGCAGTACAGTGTATTTAGCAGGGGGGGGGGGCAGTACAGTGTATTCAGCTGGGGGGCAGTACAGTGTATTCAGCTGGGGGGCAGTACAGTGTATTTAGCAGGGGGGGGCAGTACAGTGTATTCAGCTGGGGGGCAGTACAGTGTATTCAGCTGGGGGGCAGTACAGTGTATTCAGAGCAAGGGGGCAGTACAGTGTATTTAGCAGGGGGGGGGGGGCAGTACAGTGTATTTAGCAGGGGGGGGGCAGTACAGTGTATTCAGCTGGGGGGCAGTACAGTGTATTCAGCTGGGGGGGCAGTACAGTGTATTCAGCTGGGGGGCAGTACAGTGTATTCAGCTGGGGGGCAGTACAGTGTATTTAGCAGGGGGGGGCAGTACAGTGTATTTAGCAGGGGGGGCAGTACAGTGTATTTAGCAGGGGGGGGCAGTACAGTGTATTCAGCTGGGGGGGCAGTACAGTGTATTCAGCTGGGGGGCAGTACAGTGTATTCAGCTGGGGGGCAGTACAGTGTATTCAGCTGGGGGGGCAGTACAGTGTATTCAGAGCAAGGGGGGCAGTACAGTGTATTTAGCAGGGGGGGGCAGTACAGTGTATTCAGCTGGGGGGCAGTACAGTGTATTCAGAGCAAGGGGGCAGTACAGTGTATTCAGAGCAAGGGGGCAGTACAGTGTATTCAGAGCAAGGGGGGGGGGCAGTACAGTGTATTTAGCAGGGGGGGGGCAGTACAGTGTATTCAGAGCAAGGGGGCAGTACAGTGTATTTAGCAGGGGGGGGCAGTACAGTGTATTTAGCAGGGGGGGGGCAGTACAGTGTATTTAGCTGGGGGGTGCGGAGCAGTACTGTGTAAACCAGCGCCCGACCAGGACCAGCCTGTTACAGAGGGCATTCCGGAACTGAACCAGGTCACAAAAAAATCGAAACCCTAGAAGGAATTGACGAGAATCTTAGAGTTATGTAACGAACATCTTAACATGCAACTTCCGCAGAAGTGTCCAAGCGACCACAAAATCGCTAGTATCGAATTCTAGAGAAGAAATGATTTCCCAACGGAGAAAATATAACAACATGAGCTTCCAAAAAAACAAACCCAAATACATCCTAACCGGATCAACAATAAAAGAGGGCAGCACTCACAGGTCAACACCCAAGAAACATGGGTACACTGACAGGGCCAGCCAATCAGAAAACCAATTCTCCCGAAGCTCAGAACTGGAATAAGATACCCCAAAGAAAAATGTAAATTGGAGACAATAAGGAGATTAACTTCATGCCCCCACGTCTAACCCAGCTTGCCATCCGATACGGAAGAGCGAGCACCCCTCAACCCACCCAGGCTGGGATCCTCCAGTACTGCCAAAACATGCTGCAGCAGGACACGAAGGCGAGCCAGTCTATAACGTAAGGCAAGACTTACCTCCGCTGGGGGAACTGATGCCCCCGACCCTGAGGATTGAACCCCTGAAGCCTCAGAGGAAACCGTTTCCCCAGAAGGCTGCTCCGACCCAGACGATCCCTCGCCTGACGAGCCCTGGTTGACAGAACACAGACAGTATCTCATCAGCATCTCCATTCCTGGAAGCTTTAAATGCGCCAATACCATAGATATGGCCACGCGGAACCGTGCCGTAACCTCTGGAGGAAACGAGACACCTTCCGGAGAAGGGGCAATGGCATTAGGGACACCTGCTTGCGTAGCCAAAGAAGGTTCTAGGGCACTCGCCTCACAGGATATGGGGACCCCAGGGGCGGATGGCTCGGCGGACTCTTAAGTTCCCTATTTCGGGAGAAAAGAGTACTCTAAAGCGGCATGCAGAATATAACTGATGGGCATGGATTACCCGGGCAATTTCATACTCTTCGCAAAAAGTAGAATCTGAATCAGAGACATCCGTCTCCAAAAAGTCAGAATCCTCCATAACTAGGATAGAAAGTATGGATAGAAAAATAAAAAATGTCACCTTACACCACCAATGGCTGGGGCACTCACCACCTCCTATGACACTGACAACTAGCGAAACAGACTCTCTCCGTCGCCACACGGTTAGGAATACGGAAATGGAGACTAGAAACGAGACCACGCCTGGTCGCAAGGTGCACCGTGCAGGCCCAAGAAAAGTGCGCCAAGCTACAAAGCCTGCGCAGCCTGACAGAAAAAGGCCGTTATGTTCCAATATAACCGCGAGCCCAAAAATCACTACACATTAGCAGAAAGAATCACATAACAAACATGTTTTAAGTCCCCCCCCTGTTCAATAACCCCCTCAGGAGATATTAACCCTCGATTCCATAAGATAAAGGAGTCCCACTGAGACCCTGACTTCTTTGTTTATATACATTTCACACATCTAAGTAAAATGAAATGATCTTACCGGAATCTACGCCGTGGAACAGGAACACGGCCCCTCAAGTGTGACAGATAGTAGCTTCGCTTTTTACATGGACTTGAGCGAATAAAGCAGGCAGCGAAACTCGTCAACACTGATTGCTAAGGAGCTGTTAATGAGTCGGGATGGTTTCGCAGAAATACTCTCCCTGCAACTCCGGACTCTAACTTTCATCTATGCTCTCACTGAGAGGCTGACAGGACTACTTAAAACTCCAGTCACATTCTGAAGAGTACTACCCTCTATAAGAGACTATCTTTAATCTTCTGACACTTCTCTGCAACCCTCCTGTGACGAAAGGCAAAAAATGACTGGGGGATGAGGGAAGTGGGGGAGGTATTTAAGCCTTTGACTGGAGTGTCTTTGCCTCCTCCTTGTAGCCAGGTTCTGAATTCCCAAAAGTAATGAATGCAGCTGTGGACTCTCCCCGTCAGAAGAAAAGAAAATTATCAGGTAAGCATAATTTATGTTTTTCATTACGGAAAACCTCAAATCGGCAGAACGCACAATTAAACTGAAGCCTCCTGGTAATCAGACTCCGCTAAAGAAAAAGAACTGCTCTCTGACTTTATGGTAAAGCCACAGGTCGATGTCTTCTGTTTAAATTAGTAACTTAATAGTGACCTAAATTATGAACATAGTATGAAGCTGCTGACCCTCCTACAACTAGAGTATTGCATCTGTTATCTGCTCCTCCGCTACTATAGTTGTGTTTAGTGTGTCTGTTTCCTGGAAAACCATTTCTTTATTTCCATCTAAAGGGGATGAGAGTCCACGACTTCATTCATTACTTTTGGGAAATAAGAACCTGGCCACCAGGAGGAGGCAAAGACACCCCAGCCAAAGGCTTAAATACCTCCCCCACTCCCCTCATCCCCCAGTCATTCTTTGCCTTTCGTCACAGGAGGATGGCAGAGAAGTGTTAGAAGATTAAAGAGAGTCTCTTATGGCTAGTGCTCTTCAGAATGGGACTGGAATTTTAAGTAGTCCTGTCAGCCTCTCAGTGAGAAGAGTGGTTTATAGGAAAGGGCGCTCTAAATAGAGCTAATACCTTAAATACCTCTCAGTGAGAGCATGGATGAAAGTTAAAGTCCGGAGTTGCAGGGAAAGTATTTCTGCAAAACCATCCCGACTCATATTAACAGCTCCTTAGCAATCAGCGTTGACGAGTTTCGCGGCCAGCTTTATTCGCTCAAGTCCATGTCAGAAGCGAAGCTACTATCTGTCACACTTGAAGGGCCGTGTTCCTGTTCCACGGCGTAGATTCCGGTAAGATCATTTCATCATATCCACGATTACGGGAGGCAAGGGAGCTTTCCTACCGCAGGATAAGAAGGCGAAGCCTAAGGGATCTACTTTTCGTCCCTTTCGTGCAGACAAGGCCCAGCACCAGCAGCCCGCCGCAAAAGCAGATCAGTCCAAGGGAACTTGGAAGCCTGCTCAGTCTTGGAACAAGTCCAAGCAGAACAAGAAGCCCGCCGATACTAAATCGGCATGAAGGGGCGGCCCCCGACCGGTCTCTGGACCAAGTAGGGGGCAGTTTGTCTCTCTTCTCCTAAGCCTGGTTGCAGGATGTTCAGGACCCTTGGGTTCTGCAGGTTGTCGCCCAGGGTTACAGGATAGGGTTCAGGTCCCATCCGCCCAGGGGCAGATTCCTCCTGTCAAACCTGTCTTCAAGACCGGAAAAGAGAGAGGCCTTTCTAAAGTGTGTGAGGGATCTCTCCTCTCTAGGTGTTATCATACCAGTGCCCCGAGCAGAAAGGGGTCTCGGGTACTATTCAAATCTCTTTGTGTTTCCAAAGAAGGAGGGAACGTTCTGCCCGATTCTGGACCTAAAGTGTTTAAACAAATTTCTGGCTGTTCCATCATTCAAAATGGAAACAATCAGATCTTTTCTGCCCCTAGTTCAAGAGGGACAGTTCATGATGACAATAGACTTGAAGGATGCTTACCTTCATGTTCCAATTCACAGGGAACTTTATGTGTAGTGTGATAGGAGCGCCTAAAGGTGGATTCCTGCTGCTAAAAAAGTTCTTCCCTCAAAGAGAACTAAATGGTGGATAAGAAGAAAAAATGGGGTTTATTTAGCAGCGCTAAAAAAAGCTAGGAAATGATGATACCAATCTAATTTATGTTTTATACAATCTAGTTTATTTAAAAATTCTTATAACACATAAAAACAACAGCAAATGCTTTTCCTAATTAATAAAGGGACGTCTCCCTTATACAACACTTATAAAAACAGACTAGAACCATATATTGATAAACCCTAGAATTCCAGGTATAAAGGAATTAATTCTATAGATAACATATGGCAAGCAACAAATTTCTAAGATAAATGGTGAATTGAATATTTAAAAGGCACAAATGTATCAATCCTAACAGCTTTACAGTTCTTCAGTAACAAATACCGTTATAAAGTTACACAGTTACTTTCCTTGGACATATAATTGGCTCAGGTGTGCTGGATAGTTAAAAAGGCAAAAAACAGCCGTTATTCTGATTTAGGTGCCAAAGCAATCGTGGTTAATGGAAATGGTTAATTTAACATATGAATACCTTGATGTCTTTAAAGTTCAGTTTGCGTGTTTTAAAAACGTAGTGCAAATTATTGTAGAGGTACCTTAATCTGTCCTGGTTGCAACCGCTGATATTCTTCACTGTGAGGGATTCACAGACTGTTTGTTCCTGGTGCTTCTGATAAGTCACCTGACCTTCTCTTTGATTCAGAGGTCAGGGGTGATGATCCGTTCTGGTGATGTAGTTATCCTTTTTTTTGTTTTCCTTTCTTCTTATAGCCCAAATATTGTTTTCATCTGGGTTCCCTCAGACTTCTTAAGGTTTGAAGAAATCTTTGGTCAGTGTTTAGCAGTAACACCGTATTCCCTGAAGTTACCAAAGGTAGATTTTAACTTGCAGGGTCAGGAGAAAAGTTTAAAGTTGCAGGGTCACACAGCTTTGTGACAGTAGTAAATGAAGTTTAGTAGAGTGTAGCAGGTCCCATTCAACGCGTTTCACCCTTCTGGGCTTTATCAAGAATGCTTATCCTGCTAGCTTCTGGCTTTTTAAAGGTATGAATGTGTTTTGATTGGTTCCTTCATTTCCTTTTGATTTCTATCAACACCTGTGTGGCTTCCAATGTAAAGGTGGACTTTATTTAAGTTGGTAATGATTGTTTCTGTGTTGTTATTTAGTTACATCATACACAAGGAAGAGAACTTATCATTTCTGCTTTATTAGCATTCACACAATTCAACTTATATATTTCTCAATTCTAAAGTGCCTTTATTAAATAATATACATTTAGATCGTGCAAACTTAAAATTACCTAAACTGAAACGAAAATATAAGAATCAGAATTATCATTCCCATATCTAGAATTATTGTAAGTGGGTAAAAATTAACGATATATACATATTGCTTTTCAACAAAGGATAGTAAGTTCAACAATTTATAAATTTGTAACAATTTAAAAATGGACGAAACGAAAATATAAGAATCAGAATCATCATTCCCATATCTAGAATTATTGTTAGTGGGTATAAATTAACGATATATACATATTGCTTTTCAACAAAGGATAGTAAGTTCAACAATTTATAAATTTGTAACAATTTAAAAATGGATGTACAATTACATCAGAAATTATCAATCCCTTAACTAGAGTTATTGCTAGTGGGTAAAAATATGTCTTATTCAATTAATTTATTGATTTTAGGGGGATAAAAATTCCTTTTTAATTACTAGAAAAATGAATTTATATAGGGCTTGTACTATCTTTGCCCAAGGTAAATTGAAATTTTATTGCTTATTTAATGTATGTGAGTATTTTCTATATAAGTGGCTGATTTAACCTGGAAAATGTTCGCATATTGTAAGAGACTTTTATAAGAAGGGGGAAATGTCTATCTCAGAGTTCAAGCCTCCAGGTTGGAGGGTATTCATTAGGTATATAATTTCAGCTTCTGCCTTTAGGAGTTTATTTTCCCAGTTTCCCCCTCTCCAGTCGGGGTGAACTTTTTTAATTCCCCAATATTTAAAATCTTTAAGGTTGTTGTTGTGTACTTCCCTAAAGTGGCGATAGATATAAGGGTCAAGGTTACCCCTATCTATGCAAGAGAGGTGCTCCCTTATCCTTTCACGGAGCATTCTGGTTGTTTCTCCTATGTAAATTTTTTTACATGAACATTGAATGGCGTAAATAACGCCTTTATCTTGACATCTAATTGTGTCTCTTATTTTGAATGTAAAGTTTCCACTTTTTGATTTTAAAATCTTTTGTTTACTACTAAATTTACAGGCCCGGCATCTAAAACAGGGGAAAAACCATTTAAAGGATTTCCGTCTAGGCACCTTTGAGTGTCTTTCTTCTTTATGCTTTTCAATTGACTGGGAGCTAGTAGGCTCTTTAAATTCTGTGCTTTCCTATATATTATTTTTGGGTTTTCCCCCACTTTTCCCCCTATGATGGGATCAGTTTGTACTAAGTGCCAATGTTTTTTTAAAACTCTTTGGATGTTTAGGTTGTCATGACTGAACTCAGTTATAAAGGGCACATTAATTTCATCACGATTTTCTTTGATATCTTTTGTTTTATATTCTAAGAGGTCCCTCCTTACTTTCTTATCTACCTCTTGTTTAGCTTCATTGATTACTTCTGGACTATATTCTCTTTCTAAGAATTTCCTTTCTAAGATCTTTATTTGATCCTGATAATCTGTCATTCTTGAGCAATTCCGTTTAATTCTTAAATATTGCCCTTTAGGGACATTGTCTTTCCACTTTTTCATATGGCAGCTGTTATAATGGATTAGATTATTGGCATCCACCTTTTTAAAATGTGTTTTGGTTATTAATTGGTTTTCTACAATTTCGATATCTAAATCCAAGAAGGTGATTTGGCTTTTGCTATAGTTACTGGTAAAGGATAGTCCCATTTCATTTTTATTCATATCTGTCAGAATAGTGTTTAGATCAGTTTCACTACCCCCCCATATTAAGAACAGGTCATCTATTTCACAGGGACCACTTCAAGTTCCTAAGATTTGCGTTATTGGACCAACACTTCCAGTTTGTGGCCCTTCCTTCCGGCCTGGCGACGGCCCCAAGAGTCTTCACAAAGGTTCTGGGGGTGCTTCTTGCAGTGGCCAGATCCAGGGGCATTGCTGTGGCTCCCTATTTGGATGACATCCTAGTCCAGGCGCCGTCGTTCAGCCTCGCAGAGGATCATTCGAGGGCTCTTCTTTTATTGCTCCAATCTCACGGTTGGAAGATCAACTCAGGAAAGCGTTCCCTGGTTCACAGCAACAGGGTGGAGTTCCTGGACACTATAATAGACTCTATGTCCATGAAAATATTTCTCACAGATCGACGCAGGAAGATTGCGTCCACCTGTCTTGCCCTTCAGTCTTACTCAAGCCCTTCGGTGGCTCAGTGTCATATTCATTTCCACCTTAAGAAGGCATTCTCTTATTATTACATGTCCACCTTAACAAAGCAGTTACCTCATTTCCTGTTTTGCATAAAATGCCCCACTTCCTCTGCTTAATTGCTGGTTTATTGAAGAAGTTTACTAATCTCCTTCTCCAGCTCTGAAGCACTCCGTTACAACTAAAGACTTTCCTTGCACTAACTGAGGACATTGTTTTCCCTGCATCTTGCTTCTCAACCCGCTCTCAGCTGCAGACTCTGGTAACTCTCCCATCTCCTAAAGAACTGAATCTGGTAAAGTGTTTTCTCTCCTGTCTGTTCTGCTAACAAAATCTTAACTTGGTAACCGGACACTGTGAGTAACCTGCTCAGAATTGTTTCAGCTTGCTTGTAAAATCAGACTACCTATTCTGCTTTCTTGTATTAACAACCTGCCTAAATCAGATGCAGCTTCTCTCTGTTTGTGCTTTCACTGCATTAACTGTTTATCGCCTGCCTGGTATAACTAAGGAATTATTGCTACACTATTCTTCTTACCATATTATTGTGCCTTACTCTGTTTTGGGAGATTATATTCCTGGTATTTTCCTCCAATCTAACTTAAAAGGCTACATATCAAACTCATATATATTACATATTTAAAGGGGAAGTAACATTATCAGGAGACACACCTGAACAAGCGGTTAACTCCTACTTAGCCGTGACACTCAGTGTATGGAGGTGATCGGGCTCATGGTTTCCAGCATAGACGTCATCCCTTTCGCCAGGTTCCATCTCGGACCTCTTCAATTGTGAATGTTGAGACAGTGGAACGGCAATCATTCAGATCTATCACAGCGGATATCCTTGGATGCTCGGACCAGGGACTCCCTATATTGGTGGATCCATTTGGAGCATCTGTCCCTGGGGACATCCTTCCTGAGACCGTCCTGGAAGATTGTGACCACGGACGCGAGTCTGGCAGGATGGGGAGCTGTTTGGGGGCCAGGTTGGCACAAGGAAAATCGACCCGGGAGGAGTCTCTCCTTCCGATAAATATTCTGGAATTTCGATCAATCTACAATGCTCTGAGGGTGTGGCCTCCTCTAGGGTCGTTAAGCTTCCTCAGATTCCAGACCAACAACATTACCTCTGTGGCTTACATCAACCACCAGGGGGGAACAAGGAGCTCCCTAGCAATGAGGGAGGTGTCTCAGATTTTGGAGTGGGCGGAGTCCCACAGCAGCTCGCTCTCAGCGATCCACATTCCAGGTGTGGACAACTGGGAAGCAGACTTTCTCAGCAGGCAATCCTTCCATCCGGGGGAATGGTCTCTTCACTCCGAAGTGTTTGCGGAGGTTTGTCTCAGATGGGGAACGTCGGAGATAGATCTCATGGCATCCAGGCTAAATTGCAAGCTACTTCGATACGGGTCCCAGGTCGAGGGATCCCCTGGCAGAGCTGATAGATGCCTTAGTGGTGCCTTGGGGATTCAGCCTAGCTTACATTTTTCCACCGTTACCACTTCTACCTCGTGTAGTGGCACACATCAAGCAGGAGCGAGCTTCGCCATCCTGATTGCTCCTTTGTGGCCATGGAGGACGTGGTTTGCGGATCTGGTGGGGATGTCATCCTCTCCGCCATGGAGGTTACCCTGTCGCAGGGATCTGCTGGAACAGGGTCCCTTTCAACATCAAAATTTTGTTTCTCTGAGGCTGACTACGTGGAAATTGAACGCTTAGTTTTAGCCAAAAGAGGTTTTTCTGAAAGTATGATTTACACTCTTTTTTTTTTTTAATTTATCTTTTTTATTTTATACCAAAAAGAAACAGTTTCACAGAGAGTTCCATTAGCACAAAAAACAAAAAGAGGGAACGTAGATTACAGCATTCATGAACAATTGTAGATCTACACAAATTCAAATACTATAAGTACCCATCAACCCATGAATGCATATCTGAAATGAACTACATTTTAGAATCTGATAACAAGCTGAGAAATAGAAAAATAAAATAAAAATAAGCACCTTCCCCCCTAAAGCAAAACACATTCTGTATTGGCATATTTTCCTAACCTAAAATCCCACAAACCCTCCCCCTATTTATGTTGTAAACTCTCAGCTAAGTTGCCACTCTCCTCTTACATTCGCTTCTAGGATGTAAAGGGAATTCCTAAAAGGCTGTAGGATCATTTTTTGAGTTTCCTGTTCTAGTGTCTTGATAAATGTTCCCCACTTATTCATAAAAAGCCTAATATTATTATCTATCTGTATCTGTACTGAAGCTTGCTCTAACAACAATTGTTGAACTATCCCATTTTTAAATTCAGAAAATGTAGGTTCCTTATTAGACTGCCAGTACTTCAATATGAGTTTTCTACCCATTAGAACTGCTGTGTTTATTAATAAATAATTCGAGCCTGCTTCCTCCTGAGTCAGCAAGAAAAAAACCACACGTCTATTTACCTGGAAATGTTGATTCAGAACTTTGGAAGCCCAGAATGAAATTTTCCCCCAGAATCTTTGTATTATTGGACATAACCAAAAGAGATGAATCATATCTGCTGCATAATATTTACATTTGCTACAAAAGATCTTCCCTGCTCCCTTTATCCCAGCGGGCCTGCCAGCCCGGTGTGTAATAACTTTGATAAAGGATCTTGACCTGTTGTTCCCTAAAATATTTGCCCTTCATCGCTTTTACGACTCTGTCCCCGGAGTTCTTCATTAGATCTAGTTCCACCTGATTATTGCAAACTAAATCCCATTTTAGTTCTAAATATCTCAAGTTGCTTTGTTCTTGAGTTGTTAGTAAAGCTTGATACGGGTATGATATCGAGAATTTCCCTAACTGAAAGATATTGGTTATTTGTCTAAGTGTGGCATTATCCCATTCAATGCCTTTAATTTCTTGCACTGTTCTACATAATGACGTAATTGCAAATATGAGAAGAAAAGATGATTTGGCATGTTGAATTCTGCTTTACAGTCATCAAAAGTTTTAATAGAGTTATCCTCTCTCTTGAGAAGTTGCCCAATATAATTTATCCCCAAGTCTGACCATGCTTTAAATCTCGCTGAGTCGTATCCTTCCTGAAATTCGGGGTTACCTCTAATCGTTAAGAAGGGTGATCCTCTATGGTTGATCCCTATTCTAGAGCAAAAATGGCGCCAGGCCCGTATTGGTTGATCTATGATTAACATCCTTTTTATTTCTTTGGGGATTAATTTCTGGGGCATATGTACCAGGGCTTTGAGAGCATATGGAGCTACTAGGGCTTCTTCAATTTCAAGAATAGAGAATTGGCCCTTCTCAGTAAACCAGTCCCAGACAAATTTTAAATTAGATACTATGTTATGTAATTCAAAGTCAGGTACCGCCATACCTGCCGCCTCTTTCCATGCGAACAGCCGTTTAAGCGCAATCCTAGGCTTCCTGTATCCCCATATAAATTGTGTCATCAATTTATTGATTAATGCCCGGTCACTCCTTAATAATAAAATTGGTAAAGCCTGGAATAGATAGATACATTTTGGTAAAGAAACCATTTTAATTAAATGAATTCGACCTGATAGTGAAAGAGGCAGATTTCTCCACCTCTCTAAGTCTTCCTTAAATGCTGCAATAGCAGGTACAAAATTTAGACTATACCACCTTTCAGAATTAGATGCAAATTTTATCCCTAGATATGTAATATGATCTTTGGCCTCTTTGAATGGGATTTCTGGAGAGTTTTTTAATTTGATAAGCCACATAAGTTCAGATTTTTCCTTGTTAATTGCAAAACCAGAAAAGGAGTGAAAAGATTCTAAGGCCTCCATAATTATAGGTAAATTATAGTTAAGATTTTGAGCAAAAATAAGAAGATCATCCGCATAAATAGCTTGATTAATTCTATGGCCTTCAACATTAATCCCTAGTAGATTCTCCCGGAAGAATATAGCTAGAGGCTCTAATGCTAGATTGAAAAGAAGCGGGGATAGCGGACAGCCTTGCCTTGTCCCACGGTAGAGAGAAAATTGCTCTGACATTAGTAAGTTAACACTTAATGTTGCCCCTGGGTTAGAATATAGTACTGCGATAGTCTGAGAGAATTTACCTTTAATGCCAAAATTGGTAATAGTCGTAAACATATGATCCCATAATAGCGTTTCAAACGCTTTTTGTGTATCTATCGAGATCACTGCAGCGTCTTCTGTTAATTCTGCTCTTCTTTTCTTCTTTGATTCACAATAATTGATTGCTATCTCTAATCTCCTAAGATTATTGACGAGTGTTCTGCCTTTGATAAAACCAGTTTGATCTGGGTGGATCAATTTTCTTATCACTGTTTGAAGTCTATTTGCTAATATATGTGTTAAAATTTTGTAATCGGCATTGAGCAGAAAAATGGGCCTATATGACTCCAATGCTTCTCTATTTTTACCTTGTTTATATATTAGTATTATTCTAGATTCTGTAAAGTATTTAGAGGGTATTTTATTTTCCTGGAAAAAGTAATTAAAAACCTTATATAGAGTAGGGGTAATCTCATCCACGAGGATCTTATATAGTTCACTGGGGGGATCATCCGGGCCTGGCGCTTTGTTTAATTTCAGTTTAATAATAGAGTTTTTAATCTCCTCTTCCGATATTGGGGAGTTCAAAGATTCTAGATTCTCATTAGCTAGCTAGGGTAACTTAACCCTTTCCCAGAACCTGTCTTTATTATGCCTATCAATAGGCTGATCCTGATAGACGCTTAAAATATTGCAGAAATTCCTCTAGAATATCCTGAGGAAGCGTGCATATTTTCTGTTTAGTCTTAATTGAGGAAATAGTATTATTCGCTTTCCTTGCGTTTACCAATCTGGCCAGTAATTTTCCTATCTTATTCCCAAACTGCATGAAATTACTGTTCCTCTTTAGCTCATGCTGTGTCTCTTTAACCATAAACCAATTGTCTCTTTGTTTTTTAGCTTCTAGATAGTTCCGCCAATTACATTCGCTATTGTCTGTAGCATACTTTTGATATTTATTAATCAACTGTTTAGTAAGTTGGATCCAATACGAGTCATTTTTCCTTTTTACTTTGGTTACATATGCTAATACCTCGCCCCTTATTACTGCTTTAAAAGCTTGCCAGATAATGTCTATATTTGATACAGAGCCTATATTATTGTTATAATATATGTTCCATTTTTCTATCAAAAATCTGCGGAATTTTAAATTATTATATAAATATGTTGGAAAATGTAGTCTATAATTCCCAGATTTTGGTTTCATAATTGACATAGAGAGAGTAATTGGGGCATGGTCTGAGATGGTAATTGGCATGATTTCCGCCTTTTTTGTTAAAGGGAACAGTTTGTTACTGATTAAGAACATGTCCATACGTGATAGAGATTTATATGCTTTAGATAAACAAGTAAATTCTTTGCCGTCTGGGTACATATTCCTCCATATATCCAATAAACCTAGATTGAAGCAGAATTTTTTAAAAGTTTTTACATCTTTAGATCCCGTTGGGGCCTCTTTCCCCTTCGAGTTCCTATCTAGGGCTCTAGAAGCTATCAAATTTAGATTCCCCCCCCCCCCAAAATAATATTTTGGTTATACTCCAGTAATTTAGCTTGTAAAAACTCCCAGAATACACTTTTCTTTATGTTCGGGCCATAGACATTACATAGTACTATTTTCCTTGCGCCTAATTCCAATTCAAGTATTATATATCTTCCTTGTTGATCAATATCTTGTTTCAGAATTTTATATTCTAGAGATCCCCTGCTGAATAGATTACTTCACCCACCCACCCCCATTTAAGTTTCTGGCTTTCTAGCTCATTTAAATGGGTCTCCTGTAAAAGACCTATATCTATTTTGAGCTTATTTAAATATTGTAGTATTCCCTTCCTTTTAATCGGGGAGGTGAACCCCTGGCAGAGCTGATAGATGCCTTAGTGGTGCCTTGGGGATTCAGCCTAGCTTACATTTTTCCACCGTTACCACTTCTACCTCGTGTAGTGGCACACATCAAGCAGGAGCGAGCTTCGCCATCCTGATTGCTCCTTCGTGGCCATGGAGGACGTGGTTTGCGGATCTGGTGGGGATGTCATCCTCTCCACCATGGAGGTTACCCTGTCGCAGGGATCTGCTGGAACAGGGTCCCTTTCAACATCAAAATTTCGTTTCTCTGAGGCTGACTGCGTGGAGATTGAACGCTTAGTTTTAGCCAAGAGAGGTTTTTCTGAAAGTATGATTTACACTCTAGTTCAGGCAAGAAAGCCAGTCGCTCGTCTCATCTACCATAAGGTGTGGAGGACTTACTTGTCTTGGTGTGAGAAACACGGTTATCCTTGGCACAAGGTGAAGGTTTTCAGGATTCTGTCTTTTCTCCAAGAAGGTTTGGAGAAGGGCCTTGCCGCCAGTTCCTTAAAGGGACAGATTTCGGCTTTATTAGTCTTGTTGCACAGGAGACTCGCTGAGCTTCCTGACATTCAATATTTTGTTCAGGCTCTGTCTAGAATCAGACCTGTCTTTAGGCAGTCTGCTCCCCCATGGAGCTTAAACTTGGTCCTTAAGGTATTGCAGAGGGGTCCGTCTGATCCTATGCATTCTATTGACATTAATATTCTGTCCTGGAAGGTTCTCTTTCTGTTGGCCATTGCATCGGCACGCAGAGTATCTGAGCTGGCTGCCTTGCAAATCGAGCCTCCTTATCTGGTTTTTCATGCGGATAAGGCTATTCTTCGCACCGGTTTGGGGTTTCTTCCCAAGGTGGTGTCTAACCGTTTCTTCAATCAGGAAATAATTGTTCCTTCTTTGTGTCCTAACCCTTCTTCTTCTAAGGAGAGGTTACTTCATAATCTGGATGTGGTTCGGGCCTTCAAGTTCTATCTTCAGGCTACGAAGGATTTCAGACAGTCTACATCTCTTTATGGGGTGTACTCCGGGAAGCGCAAGGGGCAGAGGGCCTCTTCTACTTCTTTATCCTTTGGGTTGAGGAGCTTGATTCGCTTGGCCTGTGAGACAGCAGGACATAAGCCTCCACAGAGGATCACGGCTCATTCAACTAGAGCTGTGGCTTCGTCTTGGGCCTTCAAGAATGAGGCCTCTATGGAGAAGATTTGTAACGCGGCTACCTGGTCCTCCTTACACACTTTTACAAATTTGCAGTTTTTACTTCTGCAGAAGCTGTTTTTGGGAGAGAGGTTTTGCAGGCTGTGGTGCCCTTGGATTAGGGTCCTCCTTTTACCCTCCCGGTTTCATTAAGTGTCTTCTAAAGCTTGGGTATATGTTTCCCAAAAGTAATGAATGAAGCCGTGGACTCTCCTCCCATTTAGATGGAAAACATAAATTATGCTTACCTGATAATTTTATTTCCATTGTAGGGAGGAGAGTCCACGGCTCCTGCCCGTAGTAACCCTGGTGGGCGGACCTAAATTTAATTTATCTTCTGGCACCATTTATACCCTGATATTTCTCCTACTGTTCCTTGTTCACTCGGTAGCATGACTGGGGGATGAGGGGAGTGGGGGAGGTATTTAAGTCTTTGGCTGGGGTGTCTTTGCCTCCTGGTGGCTAGGTTCTTATTTCCCAAAAGTAATAAATGAAGCCATGGACTCTCCTCCCCACGATGGAAATAAAATTATCAGGTAAGAATAATTTGTTTTCCTTATGTGACATGAAAATTCATTTTTAGCATCTGATTATCTCCAGAGAGATTACCGCTGCACAGTGCTGAACAACCTGTTGGCGCAACTAAATTCAATAAAGATGAAACCAGCTGCTAATAAATGAACTGTGTATCACAACGTGGAGCTGCAACTAGAGCACATAACTTGCACGCTTCGTCTCAGAGGAGGAGTTAAGTGACGTTGCGCGATGACATCACTGACCCCTGAATCGATTCAGCTCAGCACTGTGTATATATGTGTGTGTGTATGTATATATTTTCTTCTTTTTTTTATTTTCTTCTTTCTCTTGCAAGGTGTATCCAGTCCACGGATTCATCCTTACTTGTGGGATATTCTCATTCCCTACAGGAAGTGGCAAAGAGAGCACACAACAGAGCTGTCCATATAGCTCCCCCCCTAGCTCCACCCCCCAGTCATTCTCTTTGCCGGCTCTAGCAGTAGGGCCTCTCCACGGGAGGGTAAAGTGAATGTGGTGTTAGATTTGTAGTTTTATATCTTCAATCAAGAGTTTGTTATTTTTAAATGGTACCGGTTTGTACTATTTACTCTCTGGCAGAAAAGTGATGAAGAATTCTGCTGAGAGGAAAACGATTTTAGCATGTTGTAACTAAAATCCAATGCTGTTCCCACACAGGACTGAGGAGTACCAGAAAACTTCAGTTGGGGGGAACAGTTTGCAGACTTAACTGCATTAAGGTATGTTTCAGTCATCTTTTTCTAGTCAAGACATGCTAATGCTAGAAGACTGACAGGAATCCCCATGTGGGAAGGGTAAGCCATGTTCTGAGACTCAGTATAGAATTAAGGCTTATTTAACAGGGCTCAATAGGCTGGTTGACACTGTTGCAGGGCAATCGATTATTTTATTTCACAAAATACTCATTGTAGACACTTTTAAACATTTTTAGTGTGTTTATTACGGGGTTTTTTTTCCACATGGCATAATTTTAGTCACCTAATTGGGATTTTGAAGGCCTCACAACTCCGGAGTGGGAGGGGCCTAATTTTGCGCCTCAGTTGCGCAGTTACTATTGACAGGCTGTTCATGCTGCTTCACATGGAGGGTCCAGAGACTGAGGACTTCAAAGAAGCTTGTTTTCCCCAGAACTAATCCCTAAGGGCAGGTAAGGCCACAGCAGGTTGCTGTGGCAAGGTGCTGTAGTTTGTTAACCGGTTGTGGGCTTTAGGCTGCTCCGGTTTGGGCATTAAAGGGTTAATCAGGCTGAAACTTGTTGTGCAATCATATCGAAGCATTGGGCACGTACTGTAAAAATTTCAAAAGATTTGGTACATTTTTCACTGTTTTGTAAAATTGTGTGTGCTTTTTATCTCTTAAAGGCGCAGTACCGTTTATTCAAATTGTGATTTTTATTTGATGAAAGTATTTTCCAAGCCTGTGTATAATACTAATCTGTTAAACATGTCTGACACTAAGGAAAAGCCTTGCTCTATGTGTTCAGAAGCCATGGTGGAACCCCCTCTCAAAATGTGTCCCAAGTGCACTAATGTGACTATACACTTTAAAAATCATATTGTGTCACTTAAAAATATAGCCCTAGATGATTCTCTGACAGAAGGTAATGAGGATAGTCCACCTTCCTCTCCCCATGTGTCATCACCAGTTACGCCCGCTCAAGCGATACCTAGTACCTCTAGTGCATTGGCACCTATTACATTGCAACAACTAGCGACAGTCATGGATAATTCCCTTGCGGCCTTTCTATCCAAACTGCCAGTTTTTCCTAAAAAGCGCGATAGCTCTGTTTTAAGAACAGATGAGGAGCAGTCGGAAGCTTTGGGAGGTTTATCTGATGTACCCTCACAACACTCTGAAGTGGGAGCGAGGGAGGTGATGTCTGAGGGAGAAATTTCTGACTCAGGAAAGGTTTCTCAGCGGGCAGAATCAGATTCACTAGCGTTTAAATTTTAGTTGGAACACCTCCGCGTATTGCTTAGGGAGGTTTTATCCACTCTGGATGATTGTGACCCTATGGTGGTCCCAGAGAAATTGTGTAAGATGGACAAATATCTAGAGGTCCCTGTATACACTGATGCATTTCCGATCCCTAAGAGGGTGGCGGATATTGTTGCTAGGGAGTGGGAGAGACCAGGTGTCCCTTTTGTCCCCCCCCCCCCTATCTTTAAGAAAATGTTCCCCATAACTGATCCCAGGCGGGGCGCGTGGCAGACGGTCCCTAAGGTAGAGGGGGCAGTTTCGACACTGGCCAAGCGCACAACCATTCCAATCGAAGACAGTTGTGCTTTTAAAGATCCTATGGATAAAAAGTTAGAAGGTTTACTAAAGAAAATATTTGTTCAACAAGGTTTCCTTCTCCAACCTATTGCCTGCATTATTCCTGTAACCACTGCAGCGGCTTTTTGGTTTGATGCGCTGGAGGAGTCGCTCCAGAGGGAGACCTCATATGACAAAGTCATGGATAGAATTAATGCTCTAAAACTGGCTAATTCTTTTATCACAGATGCCGCTTTGCAATTAGCTAAATTAGCGGCAAAAATTCTGGTTTCGCTATTATGGCGCGCAGAGCGCTTTGGCTCAAGTCATGGTCGGCCGACGTGACGTCCAAATCAAAATGGCTAAACATCCCCTTTAAGGGAAAGACCCTTTTCGGGCCCGAGTTGAGCCATGCTCTCCCGCAAGATAGGCCTTTCAAGGCTAAGAACAAGGCTAATTTTCGTTCCTTTCGCAACTTCAGGAGCGGTCCTGCTTCAACCTCTGCAGCTGCAAAGCAAGAGGGTAACGCTTCACAGCCCAAGGCAACCTGGAAGCCTTTGCAGGGCTGGAACAAGGGTAAACAGGCCAAGAAGCCTGCAGCTGCTACTAAGACAGCATGAAGGGGTAGCCCCCGATCCGGGACCGGATCTGGTAGGGGGCAGACTCTCTCTCTTCGCTCAGGCTTGGGCAAGAGATGTTCACAATCCCTGGACATTAGAGATTGTTACTCAGGGATATCTTCTAGAATTCAAGGACTCCCCTCCAAGGGGAAGGTTCCACATTTCTCGTCTGTCTACAGACCAGACAAAGAAAGAGGCATTCTTACGCTGTGTAGAAGATCTACTCAAGATGGGAGTGATATATCCAGTTCCAATTACAGAACAAGGACTGGGCTTTTACTCAAACTTGTTTGTGGTTCCCAAAAAGGAAGGAACTTTCAGGTGAATCCTGGATCTAAAAATTCTAAACAAATTCCTCAGAGTTCCATCATTCAAGATGGAGACCATTCGAACAATCTTACCTATGATCCAGGAAGGTCAATATATGACTACCGTGGATCTAAAGGATGCGTACCTACATATTCCTATCCACAAAGATCATCATCAGTTCCTAAGGTTCGCTTTTCTGGACAAGCATTACCAGTTCATGGCCCTTACTTTCGGTTTGGCCACTGCTCCCAGAATTTTCACAAAGGTGCTAGGGTCCCTTCTGGCGGTACTAAGACCGCGGGGCATTGCAGTAGCACCTTATCTGGATGACATCTTAATACAGGCGTCGTCTTTTCCCAGGGCCAAGGCTCACACGGAGATTGTACTGGCCTTTCTAAGGTCTCACGGTGGAAGGTGAACATCGAAAAAAGTTCTTTGTCCCCGCTCACAAGGGTTCCCTTCCTGGGAACACTAATAGACTCGGTAGAAATGAAAATATTTCTGACGGAGGTCAGAAAGTTAAAGCTTTTAACTACTTGCCGAGTTCTTCATTCCATTCCTTGACCTTCTGTAGCTCAGTGCATGGAGGTAATCTTAATAATGGTAGCGGCAATGGACGTAGTCCCTTTTGCTCGAATACATCTCAGACCACTGCAACTGTGCATGCTCAAACAGTGGAATGGAGATTATGCAGATTTGTCTCCTCAAATACAACTGGACCAGGAAACCAGAGATTCCCTTCTCTGGTGGTTGTCTCAGGATCACCTGTCTCAGGGAATATGCTTCGGCAGACCGGAGTGGATCATTGTAACGACCGACGCCAGTCTGTTAGGCTGGGGTGCGGTCTGGGACTCCCTGAAAGCTCAGGGCTTATGGTCACGGGAAGAGTCTCTTCTCCCGATAAACATTTTGGAACTGAGAGCGATATTCAACATGCTTCAGGCATGGGGGGGTAGTTATCAATGCGTCTACTTTTCCTGCCTTCACCGGCCCAATACGCCCGCCTAAGCTCGCCTCACATCGCCGCCGCGGACCTGCAAAAATTCGCCTAAGTTATCAAAAAAGCTGTCAAAAAGCCACGCACCAAGTACGGGGCGATGAGCAGCGGACTGTGAGAGTTATCACTCATCCGATCTCGCTGCTCTTCGGCTTTTTGACAGCTTTCTTGCTAGCCTGTCACTAAGCACCCACACTAAACTACACTTTTCTACCCCCTATACCGGCGTCCCCGGAGCCCCCTGCAACTAAATAAAGTTAGTAACCCCTAAACCGCCGCTCCTAGAACCCACCGCAACCTACATTATACCTAGTAACCCCTATCCTGCCCCCCCTATACCGTCGCCCTCTATAATAAAGTTATTAACCCCTATCCTGCTGATCCCGCACCTCGCCGCAACTAAATAAATAGTTTAACCCTAAACCGCCGCTCCCTGACCCCGCCGCAACTATAATATATGTATTAACCCCTAAACCGCCGCTCCCGGACACCGCCGCAACCTATATTAAATTTATTAACCCCTATCCTGCCCCCCCTACACCGTCGCCACCTATAATAATACATTTATAAGCTCTTTTACCTTACCAGCCCTTAAAAGGGCCTTTCGTGGGGCATGCCCCAAAGAATTCAGCTCTTTTGCCTGTAAAAGAAAAATACAACCCCCCCAACATTAAAACCCACCACCCACATACCCCTAATCTAACCCAAACCCCCTTAAAATAACCTAACACTAATCCCCTGAAGATCATGCTACCTTGAGTCGTTTTCACTCAGCCGAGCAGCGATGGAACCGAAGAGGAGATCCGGAGCGGCAGAAGTTATCCTCCAAGGGGCGCTGAAGAAATCTTCCATCCGATGAAGTGATCCTCCAGTCGGCGCTGAAGAAGTCTTCCATCCGGGCGATGTCATCTTCCAAGCGGTGCTGAAGAAGTCTTCTATCCGGGTGATGTCATCTTCCAAGCGGGGTCTTCAATCCTTCTTTCCCGACGGACTACCGACGAATAAAGGCTCCTTTAAGGGACGTCATCCAAGATGGCGTCCCTTCAATTCCGATTGGCTGATAGGATTCTATTAGTCAATCGGAATTAAGGTAGGAAAAATCTGATTGGCTGATTGAATCAGCCAATCAGATTGAAGTTCAATCCGATTGGCTGATCCAATCAGCCAATCAGATTGAGCTCGCATTCTATTGGCTGATCCGATCAGCCAATAGAATGCGAGCTCAATCTGATTGGCTGATTCAATCAGCCAATCAGATTTTTCCTACCTTAATTCCGATTGACTGATAGAATCCTATCAGCCAATCGGAATTGAAGGGACGCCATCTTGGATGACGTCCCTTAAAGGAGCCTTCATTCGTCGGTAGTCCGTCGGGAAAGAAGGATGTCGGCGGGATGAAGATTGAAGATTGAAGACCCCGCTTGGAAGATGACATCGCCCGGATAGAAGACTTCTTCAGCGCCGCTTGGAAGATGACATCGCCCGGTTGGAAGACTTCTTCAGCGCCGACTGGAGGATCACTTCATCAGATGGAAGATTTCTTCAGCGCCCCTTGGAGGATAACTTCTGCCGCTCCGGATCTCCTCTTCAGTTCCATCGGTGGCTCGGCTGAGTGAAGACGACTCAAGGTAGGATGATTTTCAGGGGATTAGTGTTAGGTTATTTTAAGGGGGGTTTGGGTTAGATTAGGGGTATGTGGGTGGTGGGTTTTAATGTTGGGGGGGGGTTGTATTTTTCTTTTACAGGCAAAAGAGCAGTTTTCTTTGGGGCATGCCCCACAAAAGGCCCTTTTAAGGGCTGGTAAGGTAAAAGAGCTTTGAACTTTTTTAATGTAGAATAGGGTAGGGAATTTTTTTATTTTGGGGGGCTTTGTTATTTTATTAGGGGGCTTAGATTAGGTGTAATTAGCTTAAAATTGTTGTAATATTTTTTTAATGTTTGTAACCTATTTTTTTTTTTGTAACTTAGCTTTTTTTATTTTTTGTACTTTAGTTTAGTTTATGCAATTGTATTTAATTGTAGTTATTTGTAGTTAATTTATTTTAATTAATTTAATGATAGTGTAGTGTTAGGTTTAATTGTAACTTAGGTTAGGATTTATTTTACAGGTAATTTTGTATTTCTTTTAGCTAGGTAGTTATTAAATAGTTAATAACTATTTAATAACTATTCTAACTAGCTAAAATAAATACAAAGTTACCTGTAAAATAAATATAATTCCTAAAATAGCTACAATGTAATTATTAATTACATTGTAGCTATCTTAGGGTTTATTTTACAGGTACGTATTTAGTTTTAAATAGGAATAATTTATTTAATGATAGTGTAGTGTTAGGTGTAATTGTAACTTAGGTTAGTTTTTATTTTACAGGTAAATTTCTCTTTATTTTAGCTAGGTAGCTATTAAATAGTTAATAACTATTTAATAGCTATTGTACCTATTTAAAATAAATTGAAAGTTACCTGTAAAATAAAAATAAATCCTAAGATAGCTACAATATAATTATTATTTATATTGTAGCTATATTAGGGTTTATTTTAAAGGTAAGTATTTAGTTTTAAATAGGATTAATTTAGTTAATAATAGAAATATTATTTAGATTTATTTTAATAATAATTAAGTTAGGGGGGGTGTTAGGGTTAGTGTTAGGCTTAGGTTTAGGGGTTAATAAAGTTATTACAGTGGCGGCGGTGTAGTGGGGGGCAGGATAGGGGTTAATAAATTTAATATAGGTTGCGGCGGTGTCCGGGAGTGGCGGTTTAGGGGTTAATACATTTATTATAGTTGCGGCGGGGTCAGGGAGCGGCAGTTTAGGGGTTAATATGTATAGAGTAGCTTGCGGTGGGCTCCGGGAGTGGCGGTTTAGGGGGTAATAACTTTATTTAGTTGCAGCGGTGTAGGGGGGGACAGCTTAGGGGTGTTTAGACTCGGGGTACATGTTAGGGTGTTAGGTGTAGACAGCTCCCATAGAAATCAATGGGATGTCTGGCAGCAGCGAACTTGTACTTTCGCTATGGTCAGACTCTCATTGATTCCTATGGGATCCGCCGCCTCCAGGGCGGCGTATTGAAAACCAGGTACGCTGGGCCGGAAAAGTGCCGAGCGTACCTGCTAGTTTTTTGATAACTAGCAAAAGTAGTCAGATTGTGCCGCACTTGTGTGCGGAACATCTGGAGTTACGTAAGAATCGATCTGTGTCGGACTGAGTCCGGCGGATCGAAGCTTACGTCACAAAATTCTACTTTTGCCAGTATCTAGGGCTTAATAACTAAGGCGAATCAGCCTCGCCACAAATACGCTGCGGAATTCCAGCGTATTTGAGGTTGACGGCTTGATAACTAGGCCCCATGGCCTCAACTAGCGGCGGCCAAATTCATCAGATTTCAGTCGGACAACATTACGACTGTAGCGTACATCAATCATCAGGGGGGAACAAAGAGTTCCCTAGCGATGAAGGAAGTAACCAAAATAATCAGGTGGGCGGAGGATCACTCCTGCCATCTATCAGCAATTCACATCCCAGGAGTAGACAACTGGGAGGCGGATTTTCACCCGGGGGAGTGGGAACTCCACCCAGAGGTTTTTGCTCAGCTGACCCAGCTATGGGGCATTCCAGAGTTGGATCTGATGGCGTCCCGTCAGAACACCAAACTTCCTCTCTACGGACCCAGGTCCAGGGACCCCAAGGCGGCATTGATAGATGCTCTAGTAGCGCCTTGGTCCTTCAATCTGGCTTATGTCTTTCCACCGTTTCCTCTTCTCCCTCGTCTGGTAGCCAGAATCAAACAGGAGAAGGCTTCAGTAATTCTGATAGCGCCTGCGTGGCCACGCAGGACTTGGTATGCAGACCTAGTGGACATGTCATCTGTTCCACCGTGGACACTGCCAACGAGGCAGGATCTTCTAATACAGGGTCCATTCAAGCATCCAAATCTAGTTTCTCTGCGGCTGACTGCTTGGAGATTGAACGCTTAATTCTATCTAAGCGTGGTTTCTCTGAATCAGTTATAGATACTCTTATCCAGGCTAGAAAGCCTGTCACCAGGAAAATTTACCATAAGATATGGCGGAAATATCTTTGTTGGTGTGAATCCAAGGGTTACTCGTGGAGTAAGATTAGGATTCCCAGGATATTGTCTTTTCTCCAAGAAGGATTGGAGAAAGGTTTGTCAGCTAGTTCCTTAAAGGGACAGATATCTGCTCTGTCTATCCTTTTACACAAGCGTCTGGCAGAGGTACCAGATGTTCAAGCGTTTGCTCAGTCTTTAGTCAGAATCAAGCCTGTCTATAAACCTGTGGCTCCGCCATGGAGTCTAAATTTAGTTCTTTCAGTTCTTCAAGGGGTTCCGTTTGAACCTTTACATTCCATAGATATTAAGTTATTATCTTGGAAGGTTTTGTTTTTGGTAGCTATATCTTCTACTCGAAGAGTTTCAGAATTGTCTGCTTTGCAGTGTAATTCACCCTATCTGGTGTTCCATGCAGATAAGGTGGTTTTGCGTACCAAACCTGGTTTTCTTCCTAAAGTTGTTTCTAATAAGAATATTAACCAGGAAATCATTGTTCCCTCTCTGTGTCCTAATCCATCTTCAAAGAAGGAACGACTGTTACACAATCTTGATGTGGTTCGTGCTTTAAAATTCTATTTGCAAGCAACTAAAGATTTCAGACAAACATCATCCTTGTTTGTTGTCTATTCTGGTAAGAGGAGAGGTCAGAAAGCGACTGCTACCTCTTTTTCCTTCTGGCTGAAAAGCATCATCCGATTGGCTTATGAGACTGCTGGACAGCAGCCTCCTGAATGAATTACCGCTCATTCTACCAGAGCAGTGGCTTCCACATGGGCTTTCAAGAATGAGGCTTCTGTTGAACAGATTTGTAAGGCAGTGACTTGGTCTTCACTGCATACTTTTGCCAAATTTTACAAATTCGATACTTTTGCTTCTTCGGAGGCTATTTTTGGGAGAAAGGTTCTGCAAGCAGTGGTGCCTTCCGTTTAGGTTACCTGTCTTGTTCCCTCCCTTCATCCTTGTCCTAAAGCTTTGGTATTGATATCCCACAAGTAAGGATGAATCCGTGGACTGGATACACCTTGCAAGAGAAAACAGAATTTATGCTTACCTGATAAATTACTTTCTCTTGCGGTGTATCCAGTCCACGGCCCGCCCTGGCAATTAAGTCAGGTTAAAATTTTTTGTTTAAACTACAGTCACCACTGCACCCTATGGTTTCTCCTTTTCTCCTAACCTTCGGTCGAATGACTGGGGGGTGGAGCTAGGGGGGGGGGCTATATGGACAGCTCTGCTGTGTGCTCTCTTTGCCACTTCCTGTAGGGAATGAGAATATCCCACAAGTAAGGATGAATCCGTGGACTGGATACACCGCAAGAGAAAGTAATTTATCAGGTAAGCATAAATTCTGTTGTTTTTTTGTCTTGACTGATGAGCCCTGCTCCTGTCCAGGAATCCAATACAGGCATGTAGCAGTAAGGGTGGTGGGGCTCCTTTCAGAAATTGTGTCTTGCTGATATCAAATACATTGTAGATGCAGTTAAAGTTAATGTAAAGTTAACTGCTAGGCATATATTAGATATACATAAACTTTGTTGCTAAGTTTGTTTCGTTTTTTATCACAAATATAGTTTATTGTATAAATGGGTTTGAAATTTTCTACCTTTTTATTCGCCAACTCCTCCCCTACATTACTTCCAGCTTTTCCAGTGTGTGAAGTTTAGAGCGGACATGCCCGCTCTATACGTATCTCCTGAAGCACGCTCCATATAAACTCAGTTTGTGCTCTCTGGTCCTTGATACATAGTATACAATGAGTGACTAAACTCATTGTGTACTATTAGATCAGAGAGTTGGATCGTTGCGATCGTAGAAGCATTGAAATATTAATACAGTTCTATTTCTTTGTAAGTATCCTGTAAATATGTTATGAATATTTATAACACCCAGTAATAAACTATCGGATTGGAATCATGAACGTGCATATCCACTAAACAGAAGATTTTTTTTCTTTGCCGCATGCGCAGATTATAGCTTGGGTGTGTTAGAAAAAGGTGCCGGACGCCTCAGGGGGGCAATGTTGATTAGAGGATTGTTGAATTGTCATCCGTGATAAAAAAAATTAGAATAACTCGGGTGGACTAACAGCGGTAATATTTATTTGTTTAAAACATTTTGTTTTGCAAATATAAGCCTTTATTAGTATTTTGGCAGCCGTGGGGTTAACTGCATCTGCTATGTATTTGAGCCGTTTCTCAGAGAGCAGGAGGTTGTGTGGGAGGTTCCATAATGATTACCTACCCAAAGTTTCAGACGTCCCTAGGGGGAAATATCCCTCCTGTTCACTCTCTATACATATCTCTGCAGAGGCTTAGATACAAGGTAATCACAGAGGTAAAAAGTATATTGATATAACTGAGATAAGGAGCAGTCTGCAGAGTTTTAGATACAAGGTAATCACAGAGGTAAAAAGTATATTAATATAACAGAGATAAAGAGCAGCCTGCAGAGGCTTAGATACAGGGTAATCACTGAGGTAAAAAGTATATTAATACTGTATAACTGGGATAAGGGGGCAGTCTGCGGAGGCTTAGATACAAGGTAATCACAAAGGTAAAAAGTATATTAATATAACTGAGATAAGGAGCAGTCTGCAGAGGCTTAGATACAAGGTAATCACAGAGGTAAAAAGTATATTAATATAACTGAGATAAGGGGCAGTCTGCAGAGGTTTAGATACAAGGTAATCACAGAGGTAAAAAGTATATTAATATAACTGAGATATGGGGACAGTCTGCAGAGACTTAGTTACAAGGTAATCAGAGAGGTAAAAAGTGTATTAATATAACTGAGATAAGGGGTAGTCTGCAGAGGCTTAGATACAGGGTACTCACAGAGGTAAAAAGTATATTAATATAACTGAGATGAGGAGCAGTCTGCAGAGGCTTAGATACAGGGTAATCACTGAGGTAAAAAGTATATTAATACTGTATAACTGGGATAAGGGGGCAGTCTGCGGAGGCTTAGATACAAGGTAATCACAAAGGTAAAAAGTATATTAATATAACTGAGATAAGGAGCAGTCTGCAGAGGCTTAGATACAAGGTAATCACAGAGGTAAAAAGTATATTAATATAACTGAGATAAGGGGCAGTCTGCAGAGGCTTAGATACAAGGTAATCACAGAGGTAAAAAGTATATTAATATAACTGAGATATGGGGACAGTCTGCAGAGACTTAGTTACAAGGTAATCAGAGAGGTAAAAAGTGTATTAATATAACTGAGATAAGGGGTAGTCTGCAGAGGCTTAGATACAGGGTACTCACAGAGGTAAAAAGTATATTAATATAACTGAGATAAGGAGCAGTCTGCAGAGGCATACATACAGGGTAATCACAGAGGTAAAACATATATTAATATAACTGAGATAAGTGGGCAGTCTGCAGAGGCTTAGAATCAAGGTAATCACAGAGGTAAAAAGTATATTAACCCCTTAATGACCGGACCATTTTTCAGTTTTCTTACCCTTAATGACAATGGCTATTTTTACATTTCTGCAGTGTTTGTGTTTAGCTGTAATTTTCCTCTTACTCATTTACTGTACCCACACATATTATATACCGTTTTTCTCGCCATTAAATGGACTTTCTAAAGATACCATTTTTTTCATCACATCTTATAATTTAATATAAAAAATATATAAAATATGAGGATAAAATGGAAAAAAACACACTTTTTCTAACTTTGACCTCCAAAATCTGTTACACATCTACAACCACCAAAAAACACCCATGCTAAATAGTTTCTAAATTTTGTCCTGAGTTTAGAAATACCCAATGGTTACATGTTGTTTGCTTTTTTTGCAAGTTATAGGGCAATAAGTACAAGTAGAACTTTGCTATTTCCAAACCACTTTTTTTCAAAATTAGCGCTAGTTACATTGGAACACTGATATCTGTCCGGAATCCCTGAATATCCCTTGACATGTATATATTTTTTTTTAGAAGACAACCCAAAGTATTGATTTATGCCCATTTTGGTATATTTCATGCCACCATTTCACTGCCAAATGCGAGCAAATAAAAAAAATTGTTCACTTTTTCACAAATGTTGTCACAAACTTTAGGTTTCTCACTGAAATTATTTACAAACAGTTTGTGCAATTATGGCACAAATGGTTGTAAATGCTTCTCTGGGATCCCCTTTGTTCAGAAATAGCAGACATATATGGCTTTGGCGTTGCTTTTTGGTAATTAGAAGGCCGCTAAATGCAGCTGCGCACCACACGTGTATTATGCCCAGCAGTGAAGGGGTTAATTAGGGAGCTTGTAGGGAGCTTGTAGTGTTAATTTTAGCTTTAGTGTAGTGTAGTAGACAACCCAAAGTATTGATCTAGGCCCATTTTGGTATATTTCATGCCACCATTTCACCGCCAAATGCGAGCAAATAAAAAAAAAAGTGACATTTTTCACAATTTTAGGTTTCTCACTTAAATTATTTACAAACAGCTTGTGCAATTATGGCACAAATGGTTGTAAATGCTTCTCTGGGATCTCCTTTGTTCATAAATAGCAGACATATATGGCTTTGGCGTTGCTTTTTGGCAATTAGGAGGCCGCTAAATGCTGCTGCGCACCACACTTGTATTAAGCCCAGCAGTGAAGGGGTTAATTAGGTAGCTTGTAGAGAGCTTGCAGGGTTAATTTTAGCTTTAGTGTAGAGATTAGCCTCCCACCTGACACATCCCACCCCCTGATCCCTCCCAGACAGCTCTCTTCCCTCCCCCACCCCACAATTGTCCCCGCCATCTTAAGTACTGGCAGAAAGTCTGCCAGTACTAAAATAAAAGGTGTTTTTTTTTTTTTTTTTAATTATTCAGCTGTGATGGACCCCTGCCTTAACCCCCAACCTCCCTGATCCCCCCCAAACATCTCTCTAACCCTCCCCACCTACCTAATTGCCACCATCTTGGGTACTGGCAGCTGTCTGCCAGTACCCAGTTTTCCCCAAAAAGTAAAGTGTTTTTGCATGTTTTATTTTTATTTTTTCTGTAGTGTAGCTGCCCCAACACCCCACCCCCCCCCCCACCCCCCCCCCCCCCCCACCAGATCCAGATCCTGATCCTTTGATCCTTTATCTAAAAAATTCTGCCCCCCTCCCTCTTACCAAAATTCATTGGTGGCAGTGCCAGTGATTGCTGCGCGTGCACGCAGCCCCCCCGCACGCTCCCGGCATCCGGCGTGCACAATGCACTTAAAGGAACCGGATGCCGGGTAGCGATGGGCCGCCCACCCTCCTCCCTGTAAGATCCCACCCACCAACGAACGGCCGCATCGCTACCGGTGCAGAGAGGGCCACAGAGTGGCTCTCTCTGCATCGGATGCTTTCTAAAGGGTATTGCAGGATGCCTCAATATCGAGGCATCACTGCAATACCCTGAGAGCTGCTGGAAGCAATTGCGATCGCTTCCAGCACTCTCTAAGACAACTGACGTACCAGGTACGTCCATTGTCACTAACTGCAAGTTTTTGCAGGACGTACCTGGTACGTCAGTTGTCATTAAGGGGTTAATATAACTGTGTTGGTTATGAAAAACTAGGGAATGGGTAATAAAGGGATTATCTATCTTTGGACACACACAAAATTCTGGTGTAGACTGTTCCTTTAAGGACTCCATCTGTTGATGGCTTTATCTCTTAAAGTGAATGTTTAACAAAGGTTTATCTTTACGTTGCTCCATGTCACGAGGAGAACTAACTTACTCAGCTGAAGAAATTGCTGTGTTTTTTATTTTAGGAACAACCAGAATTTGATGATGTTGCCATTTACTTCAGCAAGGACGAGTGGGGCAGTTTAAATGATGAGGAGAAAGGGCTTTACAAGGAGGTGATGATGGAGAATTACCTGAGCCTTTGCTTTCTGGGTAAGTTAGAACAGTTTCCTTAAAACGTGTCTTGCTAATGAACAGGTTTATCGCGGCTCTGTGCGCGCATTGGCAGTGACGCGCATTTTACAAGCACGTTCACTCAAGCACAATTGAATTTAACACGTGTCCGGATAGCGCGACTTCAGAGCTCTTGTAAACTGTCACACTCAAATAAAAAGTTGCACAAAATACATTAAAAATACATTTAAAAGTACAGTTAAACTTGTAATAATACTAATAAAACTTGCAGTAAAAATGTATGTGTATATATAATGTGTGTGTATGTATCACTGTTCACACAGCTTATAAGCTTAGCTAGGGTTAAAGCAGTGATTCATAACTATCCCAGAACAGACTTTCTCCCAGCTGATTAGTGGCAAAAACCACGAAACAGTCTGTCCTGGGATAGTTATAAATCACTGCTTTAACCCTAGCTAAGCTTATAAGCTGTGTGAACAGCGATGCTTTGGCGTAAAGGGAATCTGCTGAAAAGCATACATGAAGTAAAAAGGTGTGTCATTGTGTACTTAATTTGCATAGCTTACCCAGAATTCCTTGCTGCATTGGAAACAGTGTATTGCAGAGGTTTTCTGTGGGAAAACAAGCCTTTGGGCCTTTTGTGCATAGTGGAGGATTTTAAACTCGCCTTTTACCTCCCCCTAATTTAAAATGTTGTTATATATATATATATATATATATATATATATATATATATTTATATTTATATATGTGTGTGTGATTGTTGCAATTACAAATGTTTAGGCATTCTCATGTTTATTTCTTGTGTTTGTATTGGTATGACACAAAGAAGTGGAGAAAAAAAACCCAAATCTGACACATTCCACGCAAAACTCCAAAAATGGGCTGAATAAAATTATTGGCACCCTCAATTTAATATTTGGTAGCACACCCCTTGGATAAAATAACTGTGCCTGAAGGTCAGCTTGAATTTGTCTGGAAGTTGATCGAGGATCTTTATCAACCGTTCAACAATCCTTTGTTGCAATCTTTGATCATTTTTTTTCTTTTGTCCACGTCCAGGGAGATTAGCTACAGTGCCATGGGCTGTAAACTTATTGACAATGTTGTGGACACAGGAATGTTAAGATCTCTGCAGATGGACTTGTAACCTTGAGATTGTCCATGCTTTTCCACAATTTTTGTTCTCAAATCCTCAGACAATTCTTTGCTGCTCTTTCTCTTCCCCATGCTCAGTGTGGCACACAGAGACACAACAGAAAGGTTGAGTCAATTTTTCACCATTTTAACTGGTTGCCGGTGTGATTTCTATATTATCAGCACCTGTTAATTCATACAGGTGAGTTTAATTACAAATTACAGGAGCATTACAAACTTGGAATGCAATTATTTCTTACAATTTTGAGAAGGTGCCAATAGTTTTGTTCAATCCATTTCTTTCTTAAGACACCTTAAGTCCACGGAATCATCAATTACTGTTGGAAATATCCCTCCTGGCCAGCAGGAGGAGGCAAAAGAGCACCAAAGCAAAGCTGTTAAGTATCACTTCCCTTCCCACAACTTCCAGTCATTCTCTTTGCCTTTAATGCATGGAGGAGGTGAAGTTTAGTTGTCTGATGAAAATTGGATTTATTCACTTCAATCAAGATTTTATTATTTTGAATGCCAGAGTAGGTTTACTCTGAACTTCCTTCTCAAGATTGGGTCTAGCCGTACTCCACGTCAGCCTCTCCGGCAGAGCAGTGGTGGCTTTAAAGCAGCTAGGAACTTGTGAGGTGGGCCTTGCTGCGTTTTCCTAACATTCTTGCTGCCCAGGTACAGAAAGCCAGAGTAGGTTTACTCTGATCTCTCTTTTTTTGCCGGCCTCTGTGAGGAGTGGCTTCCTCTCATGCAGTGTTAGCTGTCCTCCTGCCGCACGGCTAGATGCAGTTACATGAGGCTCTATTTTTGTTCATACACATGTTTCAGCATTTAGATTTGGTGTTTTGATTAAAATAAATATTTTTTTTTAAAGGCAGAGTGTGTGAGATATTTGCTCCTGCTACAGAGTTTTGATGTATAGTAGTTTTATTGCCCTTGTTGCAGACTCGTCATGCCTAAATGAGTTTCAAACAGATTTGGACAGTAATTTATTCAGGGTTTAGTCAGACAATCAATCTGCTGTAATAATCCTGAATTCATATACTTTAATTTCATTTTGGATGCAGCGCGCCTTTTTTATTTCAACTATGCTATTTTGCTGCTCCTTAGCTCCGCCTCCTCTTTGGAGGACCGGAGCGGCGCCATTGCTTTCAGAGTGTTCTGCAGGTCCTTTGGCTCCTCCATCTTCTTGGAGGCGCCATTCTGTGATGTTGCTCTGACACTCGTGTGACCCGGACTCCTTCCCTGACTGAGAAGGAGTGTTGGGCTATTATACAGTATTGTACTGTTTGTAACTGTATGTGTATAGCCATATCGTCTGCAGTAGAGACTCACTAGAATATTATTCTCATTCTTAGGCGTTATTTAATAAAAATGATTTATTATTATTTATTTATTTTAATCCCATTTGTGTCTTTTTATGTTTGGAGGGGATTGGGCTACTGTAATGTTTCCTACGGTTGACGGGAATCTAGGTTGACTTCCATCTACATGTGTTATGATGGAATTTCCTCCACTTGCAGGCATAAAGTCCCTTTAAGATTCTTCTATGGTTAGAGAATTGGGGTTAATTTCGTTTTTATGTTACAGGGTATTAGATGGGAATAGTGGTCTGTTCCTTTTATATGCATTTAGGCTTACCCTATATCTTGTCTAGCATATTTACTCTTAAAGTGACAGTGTTCATGATTGAGTTTGGTTTTATTTTCTAAAATCATTGAAAATATGTTTTGATAGCCTCATGTCTTTTAGGATGATGCTGTTTGGGCAGGGCCACAGCTTTCTCCTCAAATGTCCCAAGCCCTTTTTTCTATGGCGTCACATGCAGTGCCCTGCAGTCCTGGAGGAGTTATTTGCTTGCAGATTGTTGCCCAGGCTGTTTTTGCAGTATGTGTGGCATTATTTGCTTTTCCTATATTAAGGGAAATCCCAAGAGGAAATTTAGAGATTCAGGTAGTAAGGTTTCTGTACCACCTGCTGCTACACTTGGTTACCTTCCTCATAGGTCAGATGAGGAGGATATGTCAGTTGAGGCTGAAGTATTATCCTTCAGATTTAATGGTTAAAGAAGGTCTTGGCTACTTTGGAACTACTCCGATACGCCTGTCGTTGTCAACCAAAAAGAATCTAGTTTAATTTTATAAAAGCTAGGATTCCTCTGTGGAAGTTCTTCCTGTTCCAGACTGTGCTAAGAGATTTTTCACAGGAATGGGAGAAGTCAGGGATTCCTTTTTCTCTGTCTCCTGTCTTTAAACAGATGTTTCCTGTCACTGTCTCCATTAAATATCATGGGCACAGTGTGTATAGTAGTAAGGCATTTCTACTCTGGCTAAGAGAACTATGATCCCTAGAGGGGATAGCTGTTCCTTTCAGGATCAATGGACTAAGCTGTAGGCTTACGTGGAAGATGTATGCCAATGTTGCAAGTGTGACATCTATTTGGTGCAACTCCTTGTCTGATTCCAATTTGGTGAAACTCCTTTGGAAGAGATCCAGAACAGAATAAGGCTCTTAAGCTAGCAAATTCGATATGTCTGATGCCTCCATGCTAATTTTAAGCCAGGAGCCAAGATATCTGGCTTCGCAGTGCTAGCCCGTGGGGTGTTGTGGCTATATTCTTGGTCAGTGTTTTTTTCTTCCGATTCAAGCTTCTGATGCTTCCTTCCAAGGGTATGTCTCTGTTTGGTCTTGATCAGACAGGAATATTCTGGTAAAAGCCCTTTAGTGGGGTAAGTCACTGAGATACAACCTGAACCCAATGTGGGCATGACAGTACCCTCTTCCCAAGGCTGACCTCTGGGCGGCTTTAGCTTTAAACCACAAGCCAAGATTAAAGGACCTAAAGGAGTTTTCCCCCAATCCAGGATTGGACCAAGTGGGGGCTGAATCTCTCTGTCTTCAGATATGGATGTGAAATGTCCTAGATAGGCAGAAATAGTATCTCAGGGTTTCTACATAGAATCATACCTTTCCTCCCAGAGGCAGGCTCCTCCTCTCAATTTTATCTGCAGGCCAGATAATAGTGAGGCATTTTTTAAGTCCATTTGGGACTTCTCTTCCTTGTGAGTGATATTCATTCCTTTGTGGTTCCCGAAAAAGAAGACATTTTTTGTCCTATGATAGGCCTACGGTGTCTCATTTAAGTTTTGTCAGGTACCATCCTTCAAAATGGAAACCAGTGGTTCTATTCTTCCTTTGACCCTAGAGGGTTAGTTCTTGGTTCCTGAGTTTTGATTTTCTGTCAAACATTTTCAGTTCGTACTTTTTCCCTTTTGACCTTGCCACGGCTCCCAGAGGGGGCTATCTTGGCAGTGATCAGATTGGGTAATTGCTGTGTTGCCTTCTTGGGCATCAGAAGATGAGTGCCTTTGTTCCAACTACAGGGGAACATATTAAAGGGCCATATTAACCTCCCTATAACAACTTTACATGGGTCAAAAAATCCAGTAATTGATGATTCCGTGGATTCACCGTGTCTTACCTAATACCATTTCTTTCTTTCTTGACACAGTGATATATATATATATATATTTATATTATAATATTATATATATATATATATATAATTATATATATATATATATAATATTATATATATATATATATATAATATATATATATATATATATATATATATATATATATATATATATATATATATATATATATAAATATATATATATATAATATATATGACAATAAACAGTGAAGTCTCAGGATTTATCAAAAGTGCCAAGTTTAATTATTATAAATTAAACTTGGCACTTTTGAAAAATCCTGAGACTTCACTGTTTATTGTCCTGTATATGCTTTGAGTGTAAGCTCAAGTGGTTGACCCAGGAGGGCAGATTTATATATATATATATATTTTCTTCTTAATCGAGAAGAGTCCACAGCTGCATTCATTCCTTTTGGGAAATACAGAACCTGGCCACCAGGAAGAGGCAAAGACACACCAGCCAAAGGCTTAAATACCTCCCCCACTTCCCTCATCCCCTAGTCATTCTTTGCCTTTCGTCACAGAAGGTTGGCAGAGAAGTGTCAGAAGTTCGAGAGAGTCTCTTATGGAGGGTAATACTCTTCGCAATACTCTTCGCAATGGGAGAGCATGGATGAATCCGTAGATGCAGGGAGAGTTTATCTGCAAATGTGTAGCAATACCTAGGCTCACGGCTTTTACGGAACATAACGGCCTTATTTTACTGACGCGATCTCTCAAGATTGTGCACCCTTTTTTTGTGACTGGCAAGGTGCACCTTGTGACGGGTGCAGTTACGTTGTTTCTCACTTCCATATGCTGACTGTGTATGACAGAGAGAGTCTAGCTCGTGGGTTGTCTGGTTCACAGGAGGTGGTGAGTGCCCCAGCCATTGGGGTGTTAAAAGGGTGCCACAGTTAGTTGTTGTCATTTTTGTAATCCCAAGATTATGGAGGATTTTGATATGTTAGACACGGACGGCTCCTATATGGAGAATGTGTCTTGTGATGAATATGAAATGGCCCTGGTTATCAATGCCCATCAGTTATGTTCCGATTGCCGTTCTAGAGTACTCTCTTCCCCCGAATCAGGTAGCTTTAAGTGCGTTGAGCCATCCGCCTTCGAGGTTTCTATGTCCCATAAGGTGCATGCCCCAGACCTTTTCTTGGCTACGCAAGCAGATATCCCTATGGCCTTTACCCCTTCTCCGGAGGGTGGCTTGTTTCCTCCAGAGGTTACAGCACGGTTCCGCATGGCCATTTCATTTATATCTCCCAAGTGAAATATTTCTAAAATATTGTCTCTGTTATGTTAACCAGGGCCCGTCGGGCGTGGGACCGCCTGCTTTAGTTCAGTCTTCTGGGGAAGCGTTGGCCTCTGAGGCTTCAGGGGCCCCAACCTCGGGGCCAGGGTCTTTCGTTGATCCGGCAAGGGATGATTTTTCCTTCCGTTATAGACTGGCATGTCTTCGTGTTCTGTTAAGGCATGTTTTGGCGATGTTAGAGGATCCCAGTCCGAGTGGGCCGAGGGATCCGAGGCCTTAGATGCTGGATTGCAAATGGGATATGACGTTTGGGGATGAGGCTAATCTCCTTCACGTCTCCGTTTTTTTTTTTTTTTATATTTCGGTTCCAGTTCTGAGCTTGGGTGAATGGGACCTCTGATTGGCTGGTTCCTTTGGCGTTCTCATTCACCTTGGCCGTTCACCCGATGGGTGCTGCCTTTATTTTATTTTTGATCCGGATGGATGTGTTTAATTTTGGTTTTTTTGTTAAGCTCATGTCTGTTAGATTTTTGTTTTTGAAGAACGTTCTTCTCTGGAACCGATACTTGCGATTTTGTGGACGCGTGGGCACATCCTCGGAAGTTGCACACTTTTTTAATCATAGAATTATGTTTTCTAGTTCATTTATCAATCCTTTGGGTCAAATTTTCTTGGACCGTGAGCAGTTCTGGAGTGTCCTTATACCAGGCAGGTACTGGTCGGACGCTTTCGGCTGTTACCTGGGTTCATGTCGCCCTTGTGGTGCCAATTTAATCCTGTCAGATTCTGAATGTCACTTGGCCTATTGCTATGGACTCCGGGCTCAGATCCTATCGAAGTATGAGGCCTACTGTTTAATTACAACCCCTTTGACTGGAGGGTTCTAAGGTCGACTGTTTCGGGCTACTCGCCTGGGATACCGATCTGTTTTTTTGCAGATGTAATCATGGTTCTTCATGTCCCTGGGGACTCAGAACCGTAATTTCTGGTGTTCCGAGTGGCAAACTATTTGCGTCTTCACTCAAAGTTCTTAAGAATGCTGACTCTTTAGCCTATTAAACATTTTCTTAAGGTGGCGGAGTCTCCTCCTTCCCGCCTTGGGTGGATCATCTGGTCTGGAAGCGCGGGCATGTCCTCCTTCCTCTGCTCAGAGTTGCGTTACTCTAGGAGGTGGTGTGCAGGGTTTCCCTGCCTTCTGTCTTGAGCTGCGAGGCTCCAACTTTTACCCTGTTATAGAGGTTTCTTTTTGGAAGATCGGTCCTACAAGGATCTCTGGCTGTTGTCTCTTACATATTATACCCTTGGTCTGACCACAGTCTCAACGTTCGGGTGTTTCTGCGTCCTCGTTACAACTCTAGCCTTGGGGCTTAACAGTGAAGAGTCAAGGTCGGTTACAGACGTTCGCCCTTCTGGGGTCAGGTAGTTGACCATTTATCCTTGATGTTCCGTTAGGGCTTTGTGGAGGGTGCCTTACGTCTAACTCTTTGGGATGGCAAGCAAGGTCCAGGGTTCTAATTCACCTTTGGGTGTTGTTGCTACCTTGCCAGTGTGTGTAACACGTGTTAACGCTTGTCTACGAGATTTCCTTGCGATCCAAGTGCACTGAGAGCCAAATTCTTAAAATGTTCAGGAGCTCTTTAAGACTCTTGGGTTTGAGGCTGTTGCTAGATCGCCAAGTCTATGGACTTTAGATGGTGTGCTCCTAATCGTAGGAGGCAGCTTAGGGTTCCTCTGGAAGTTGGATCTTTCGATCGATTCTGTTTTTAGAGGACCCTGGCCTAGGTCCATGTCTTTACCTAGATGGGTGTGGACGGTTAGGTCTCACCTTAGGTGTTTATGGTCCTGTGTGCCTCTCTCAGAGGGGGGCGGGGCTCTGTTTTTCATGGGAGATGCCCATCTGCCTGTGGCTTAGGCTCTAGGTCTTTCTGACGGGTCCCTACTGGTCTGCTGGCGCATTTGATGTTCCTGTAGACTCCAGGTGTCTTTCAACTGGGTTGGCGATATGGCCAAGGTTTTTTTTGCTCCATCTATGGAGATAATTTACCAACAATAAAGAACTGAATTCTAGCTGGAGTGACGGATTTTCCTTTTTTCAAATGTTGAGCTATTAGTCTGCCTTTATCCATTGGCACCCAGCTTTATCTAACGGGATACACCAGGAGGTTTTTCAGCTGATTTTACAGCCACTGAGAAGCAGGCAAGAATATTTTCCACGGATCAGAGCTGCAGTGACTGGCCACACACACACACACACAGTGCTCACGTCAGAGGGACGTCAGAATAGGAGGAGTTTTACCAAAACAGCAGGAGATGCGCTTGTAGCCAGGTGAGGAAGCCAAGAACTTGACCGGAGAGGCAGAAACACTGCAAACATCTCTCGAATAGCGGGGTGAGTCGGTGAGGTCTGGAGCCTTGAATATCCCGGTAAGAACACATCACACTGGAAGGCATTGGCTAGTGTTTTTCATCACACCTACAAAAACAACCGATATTGTGAAGCGGCACTGGTCTAACTGTTTTGTTATATTACAAGTTGGGTAATTGTATCCATGTGAGTTTGCCTATCGCACTAGTGTGAGAGTTTTTTTGGGGGTGGGTAGCACTGCTATAGCTCTAAGGACATTGGGGACTGTACTGTATCTAACAGACTTTTATTGCCTGCGTTAATACATTTGAGCCATTTTTAGAGCATGGGACCATTAGGAATAGTGTTTTTATAGGTCTCGCCTCTATGGTAGGATGGTTTTCCATTGTTTTTGTTCCCTTCTCTTCTAGACCGGGGGTTGGTTCCTGTTTCGGAGTTACCTTAGTATCTGATTGTGTCCCACAATGGCTTAGTGGTAAACTATGTTTCCTTGAAAGCTGAAGGTCAAGAGTTCAAATGTACTCTTAATAATGCAAATCCTACAAATGTCCTTGCCTAAAGCAGCTTTATATGGCGACCTATAGGTCCTTGTTTTCCCTTCCTTGTAAGTGTCTTTTCCCTTCTGGCGTTTTCAGAATCCTGGGAAGGGAGATGCGTGTAGTGACTGGTTCCATCAATCCTGCAGCGGGAGGCTGAGGGTTTGAACCCTGTTGGGTCTCCTGCTAAATGTTGGATTCTGATATATAGATGTTGGGGGTCTGAGGGCCCTCTTCCCTTGGGAAGTGTTCCTTTTTTATGGAAGACAGCAGTGTAGGGGTTTCGTACCCGTGCACAATGCCTATCCTGAATCACGGTAGCATGCCGTTTGTAGTAGCGGTCAGAGGTCTACCGGAGGCTTTGTTCCTCGTTGACCCTTCCTTTCTCTTCCAGAGGTCTGGGACTCTTGTCTTCGGTCTTTGACTAGCCTTTGGGCTGAGACCATTACCCTGGAGGGGAGCTTGGGGATTGGTTATCTAGTGTTGACCTTTTCTTCCAGAGTCAGCCCTCCCCTTTGGTGGGAGGACTTTGGTGTCCTCCTCTTTTCTACTGGCATCTGGTACTGGGAGGGGACGCTCATTGGAGCCCGGTATTCGGGGGGCTGTGAGCATTTGGAAGGTTAGCAGTTTGAAACCAGCTACAGCTATTTGCACTTTGAATGTGTGCTAGCAGGCTTTAAAACACCTTTCGGTGGTTTGGGTTTCGCAATGGTTGAGTCAGCTTTCCTACCTGGAAGCTGGTCATTAAGAGTTCCTGCTCAGAAGGTTTGGTGTTCTCTTGGAGAGCTCTTTCCTAACTGCTGGGATAGTTATCCTATTGCCGCTGTCTCTGCTGGCCTAGCCAGCAGGTTTCGATCTGATATGAGGCAACAGGGAACTCTTGTTTTTCTGGAGTACCTTAGGGTATGTGACTGGATCAGGGATATGAGGGTGTCCCTTGAGACCTTTTTGGGACGTGTTTCCCTGTGTATGGATTTTTTTTATTCGGTCCTTGTGTTTCTAGGGAGTTCGTCTCCCTGGGCGCTACTATCGTAAGACGACCTTGGGTTGTTCTATGTTTCTTGAGCCATGTGGAATGATCCTTTGGATTTTTCTTGAGAATCTGTTCTCCTTTTTGGGGGCAGATAGCGGTCCTTGCAGAGTGATTTGTTGCATCGTGCAGTGCCATTCTTTGTAAGCTTCTGTTCTGTGGTTAATTTGCTGCGGACCAATCTCTGTCTCAGGTTAGGCGGTTGTTTGAATGCTAGTATGGGGGGTTCAGGAAATTATTTTTTTGAGTGTGGGGTCATCTGAAATTAGTGGTTGTAGCTCTTTAATAATTTTGCGTACTCCTTCCAGAGTAGGGTTGTAAGTGACTACTAGAGGGGTTCTTGTTTTGTTTTCCTTTTCTTTGTATTGTAGGAGCCTTTCCTGTGGTGTTTTTAGGGCAGATTTGATTTTTTTAGATATTGTCCTTTCCTTGTAGCTCTTTTGCCTAAATGACTCTGACAGTGTACTCAGGTGCTGATCTCTGTCTTTTGTGTCGGAGCAAATGCGGTGATATCTGATAGCTTGGCTGTAGATGATACATTGTTTGTTGTGATTGGGATGGAAGCTGGAATTGTGTATGTAGCTGTACCTGTCTGTGGGTTTTCTGTATGTAGATGATTGAAAGATGCCATTGGTGACAGTTATTGTGCAGTCCAAGAAGTTCACACTATGATTTGAAAAGTCCATTTTAAGGTTTATTGACGGGTGAAATGAGACTTAAGGAATTCTTTTTATGCCAAAAAAACACCACTCTTAACCAGGATAATAATGGTAGGAAAAAGAACAAAGATTTTACACAGACAGCAGGATGTAACATCAATTTGGACAGTTACATTGAAAGTTTTCGCCTGAGAGTGGCATCCCTAGTCACCACACAAGAGAAAAAAATTGCTTACAACCTCTCACATATGGAAAGAAATGCCTTGGAAAACTTGATGAATAATAATATCATCATCAAGCTAGCGGACAAGGGTGGATCAGTAGTTATCATGAACACCCAGGACTACACTACAGAAGGTTACAGACAGTTGTCTGATGTAAACTACTACAAAAAACTGGACAAGGACCCCACCAAGGAATATTCAGTTAAACTCACAAAACTTATCAAAACATTTCCTAAACACATTCAGCAAGAATTAGAAAATACGGTACATATATCTGGTATATGTATGTATGTATGTATGTATGTATGTGTGTATGTATATATATATATATATATATATATATATATATATATATATATATATATATATATATATATATAATATCTGTGTGTGTATGTGTATATATATATATATATATATATATATGTGTGTATGTATGTATATATATGTATATATATACACACACACATAAACATATATACACACACACTATATATATATATATATATATATATATATATATATATTTATATAATGTGTGTGTGTGTATATATGTTTGTGTGTGTGTGTGTGTGTATATATATATATATATATAATATAATTCTAGCTGAGAGCTTGTGAGTGAGTACTGGACTTTATGTGTGTTGTATTGTATGTATATACATATATATAAGGAAATGTATTCTTACCTGATAAATTTGTTTCTTTTACGATACGATGAGTCCACGGATTTCATCCTTACTTATGGGATATCGCCTCCTGGTCAGCAGGAGCAGGCAAAGAGCACCACAGCAGAGCTGTATATACAGCTCCTCCCTTCCCTCCCACCCCAGTCTAGAGCTGCAACAACTAATCGTCATAATCGATAATAATCGATTATGAAAATAGTTGTCAACGAATCTCATAAGCGATTAATCGATTAGTTGATTTGCAATTAGTTGGTCTGTGCACAACACCAGCTGCTTCACTCTAATGAACTCCTGCATATGGTATTGTGTTTTATGGTTATGTCCTTAGCCTAAAGGATGTCTACAGACGTCTACTTTTCACTTTTTCAGGACAGTATATGTTTACAACTACCCCTGGCTTATGTGCAACCCAGATATAATCATCATTTGGATTGTTTATATTAAATCTGGTGATTTGGAACTATGCTTTTCATGATATAGTGCCAAGCTTGTTGTTTACACCTTGCCCCTAGATTGATGTGAGTTATTTAAAATGATGTGCACTATTATCTGTTTGCACAATTATTAGCGTATTGCTTGCTATTGCTGATTATATGTACTGTATAAATAAATGTATAAGGCTTTGTCCTGTTATTGATATACAGTCCTTAGTGCTTTTGATTTTGTTTTTTATTGTTTTTTATATTTTTAATAAATTGTGATAATATGTACCAGATTCAACCTTTATAAGTATATATCCGTTATTTTTAGAGCGGACTAGATATTTCCCCTAACCTTATAGCTGGTTATTTACCATTGCATATAGATATTCAAGATATGTTTATGTTAGAATGAAGTCAAGGGTTACTTTATTGAGAGGCCCCTTGCCAAGGTAGAAAACACTTAGCATTGGTGAAGAGATAACAAAGATAAATATCCCACTTTGGTGAAATTGGCAAAACCCTACTTATACACCTCTACAGCCTTTACTCTGCTGCAGGAAATATAGCTGCAAACAGAGAACCAGCCTTAGCCAGAAGCATGTGGACATGTTGAGATTTTTGCATTTCATTTCAAAGTTTCTGAAAGAGTGAATAACAGAATGTTATTAACAGTGATAGTCTAACTCTTTCTAGTTCTACCTCTTTTCAAACAGTTTGTGGTTTTGTTTTATTTAATTATAAAACTGTGCTCTGCTGCTTAAAAATTGAAGAAACCGTTGTGTTAATGTAAAGTTTTAGTCTGAAGTTTATATTTGTAACACTCATTATGTGGATTTTATTTAAAACATAGAAAACTATTATTGATTCTCTTTTTATCCGATTAGTCGATTAATCGAAAAAATAATCGGCCGATTAATCGATTATGAAAATAATCGTTAGTTGCAGCCCTACCCCAGTCATTCTCTTTGCCTGTGTTAGTAAGATAGGAGCTGGCAAAGTGAGGTGTTAGTTTAGTTTCTTCAATCAAGAGTTTATTATTTTTATAGTAGTGCTACTTTGTGCTGGGGTGTAGCCTAGACCAGATCAATCTCTTCAGTAAAAAGAGAAGCATTTGGTTGCTTTAAAGCAATAGGAACTGGTGGGACATTATTCTCACTGCGCCTCCTATATTTATTGCTGCCCTAATATAGATAGCCTAAGCATGTTTTACTCAGGCTGATCTTTGTCCACAGGGCTATGGGAGGGAGAAGAGATTGCTTAGAGCCTTGTGTGTCACAGGGGTATGTGAGTATCCATACTGCAGTGTATTTTGTTTTTTGTACTTGATCCTGGTGCCTGTCCTAAAGCATGGCGACCGGGAGATTGCATGGCACCTTGTGTATCACAGGGGTATGTGTAATTCCATGATGCAGTCTATTCTGGTTTTTATACTTGCTCCCGGTACCTGTACTACAGCATGGCGACCGGGAGATTACATGGCACCTTGTGTATCACAGGGGTATGTGTAATTCCATGATGCAGTGTATTCTGGTTTTTATACTTGCTCCCGGTGCCTGTACTACAGCATGGCGACCGGGAGATTACATGGCACCTTGTGTATCACAGGGGTATGTGTAATTCCATGATGCAGTGTATTCTGGTTTTTATACTTGCTCCCGGTGCCTGTACTACAGCATGGCGACCGGGAGATTACATGGCACCTTGTGTATCACAGAGGTATGTGTAATTCCATGATGCAGTGTATTCTGGTTTTTGTACTTGCTCCCGGTACCTGTACTACAGCATGGCGACCGGGAGATTACATGGCACCTTGTGTATCACAGGGGTATGTGTAATTCCATGATGCAGTGTATTCTGGTTTTTATACTTGCTCCCGGTGCCTGTACTACAGCATGGCGACCGGGAGATTACATGGCACCTTGTGTATCACAGGGGTATGTGTAATTCCATGATGCAGTGTATTCTGGTTTTTATACTTGCTCCCGGTGCCTGTACTACAGCATGGCGACCGGGAGATTACATGGCACCTTGTGTATCACAGAGGTATGTGTAATTCCATGATGCAGTGTATTCTGGTTTTTGTACTTGCTCCCGGTACCTGTACTACAGCATGGCGACCGGGAGATTACATGGCACCTTGTGTATCACAGGGGTATGTGTAATTCCATGATGCAGTGTATTCTGGTTTTTATACTTGCTCCCGGTGCCTGTACTACAGCATGGCGACCGGGAGATTACATGGCACCTTGTGTATCACAGGGGTATGTGTAATTACATGATGCAGTGTATTCTGGTTTTTATACTTGCTCCCGGTGCCTGTCCTAAAGCATGGCGACTGGGAGATTACATGTAGCCTTTTAAGGGGTATGTGATAATGCTTTATGCAGTATATCTGTCGACTCCAGATAACGGCTTATTTACTTCAGTACCTGTCTGGGGACTTTATGTCCTACGGCTTCATCTTTCTGTTTAGCTGCCTGGGAGTTATTTGATACACCCACAAGGGGCGGAGCTATGGAAGCTATGTTGACGGCTCCATTTTTTACCCTATTTTCTTACCCTGGAAGAATCTCTTAAGACTGAGACTTCTTTGGAAGAGATACAGACTAATTCCTTTGTAACGGATGCTTCTCTGCAGATTACCAAATTGGCGGCTAAGAGTTCAGGATTTCCATCTTAGCGCACAGAGCCTTATGGTTAAATCTTGGTCTGCGGATGTGTCATCTAAATCTAAGCTTTTGGCTATTCCTTACAAGGGGACGACCCTGTTTGGGCCTGACCTTAAACAATCCAAGAAACCTGCTGCTGCTCCCAAGTCAGCATGAAGGGTTGGCCCCCGATCCGGGACCGGATCTAGTAGGGGCAGACTGTCTTTCTTCATTCAGGCTTGGATAAGAGATGTTCCGGATCCCTGGGCATTGGAGATAGTGTCTCAGGGATACAAGCTGGAATTCAGAAATTCTTTCCCCAGAGAAAGGTTTCTTCTTTCTCGATGGTCTGTAGACCAGATAAGAGGGAGGCGTTCTTACGCTGTGTAAGAGACCTATCCTTCATGGGAGTTATTTGTCCCGTTCCAATTACAGGGACAGGGGTTTTATTCAGATCTGTTTGTAGTTCCCAAAAAAGAGGGAGCTTTCAGACCTATCTTAGATCTCAAGACTCTAAACAAGTTTTTCAGAGTTCCATCTTTCAAGATGGAAACTATTCGTACCTTTCTTCCATTGATCAAGGAGGGTCAATTTATGACTATCGTGGATCTAACGGATACATATCTTCGTGTTCCTCTCCACAGAGATCATCACAAGTTCCTGAGGTTTGCCTCTCTGGACAAACATTTTCAGTTCGTGGCTCTTCCTTTCGGTCTGGTCACGGCACCCAGAATTTTCTCAAAGGTTCTGGAGTCTCTGCTGGTGGTTCTAAGACCGCGGGGCATTGCAGTGGCATCTTATCTGGACGATATTCTGATCCAGGCGTCGTCTTCTCAGCTAGCAAAGTCTCATACCAACATTGTTCTATCCTTCCTGAGGACTCATGGGTGGAAGGTAAATCTGGAACAGAGTTCGCTAGTTCCACAAACAAGGGTTCCTTTCTTGGGAATTCGACTCTATCCATGTAAATCTTTTTGACGGAGGTCAGAAAATTAAAGATTCTGAACACGTGCCGAGCTCTTCAGACAAATCCTCGTCCGTCAGTGGTTCAGTGCATGAAGGTGATTGGATTGATGGTTGCGGCAATGGACATCATTCCGTTTGCTCGATTTCATCTCAGACTTCTGCAACTGACCATGCTCAGTCAGTGGACTAGAAATTATACAAATTTGTCTCCTCAAACAAATCTAGACCAGAAGACAAGGGACTCTCTTCTGTGGTGGTGGTCGCTGGATCATCTATCCCAGGGGACATGTTTTCCGTAGACCCTCATGGGTAATAGTGGCAATGGATGCCTGCCTGATAGGATGGGGAGCAGTCTGGAACTCCCTGAGGGCTTAGGGTGTATGTCCTCGATCAGAGTCTATACTTCCCATCAATATCCTAGAGTTGAGAACAATATTCAATGCGCTTCAGGCTTGGCTTCAGTTGGCTTCGGCCAAGTTCATCAGATTCCAGTCGGACAACATTTCGACTGTAGCTTACATCATTCATCAGGGAGGAACAAGGAGTTCCTTAGTGATGACAGAAGTAGCCAAGATAATTCAGTTGGCGGAGACTCACTCTTGTTATCTGTCAGCGATCCATATCCCGGGTGTGGAATACTGGGAAGCGGATTTTCTAAGCAGAACAGACGTTTCATCCAGGAGAATGGGAACTTCATCCGGAGGTATTCGCCAACCTGATTCTCAGATGGGGCGGACCGGAGTTGGATCTTAAGGCGTCTCGTCAGAATGCCAAGCTGCCGAGATACGGGTCCAGGGATCCCCAGGCCAAGCTGATAGATGCCTTGGCAGTACCTTGGTCTTCAGACTAGCTTTTGTCTTCTCTCCATTTGCTCTCCTTCCCCGGGTGGTTGCTCGAGTTAAACAGGAGGGGTTTTGGTGATCCTTTTTGCTCCTGCGTGGCCTCGCAGGACTTGGTATGCCGATCTGGTGGCCATATCATCTCAGCCACCGTAGAAGCTTCCATTGAGGAAAGGCCTTCTCTTTCAGGAACCCTTACTTCTTCCTATTCTAGTTTCTCTGAAGCGAACTGCTTGGAGATTGAACGCTTAATTTTATCTAAGCAGGGGTTTTCTGATTCTGTCATCGTTACCTTGATTCAGGCGCGTAAAGTCTGTTACTAGAAACATTTACTATAAGATATGGCGTAAATGGGGGGCGGAGCTAGCCGTCTATCTGGAGAGACGTGCATGGAGAGTGCTCTCTGATAACTATTTAAAAAACAGGCAAAAAGTGCAGGAAAAAGAGACTCAAACTTATAAATTAGACCCTACAACCTGCCCTTAAGGAGCCTGGGTGACTGGGGTTAAACAGGAGACTTGAACGATACACAGCGCTGCTGGCACCAGCCGTTTCTAAGAAGCCCTGTGGCGATACCCGGCAACACAACTAAACAGTCCTTGCGACAACTTGGACCTACCCATCTGCTGTGTCTGCCCTGGAAGAGGGCCAACTGCACAGATACCTTTGCTAGACTGCTGACCGGAGGGTCGGGGCTCCGCTCCGGTACAGCAACATTTTACCTCACGTGCCGCCTGGAAGACCTGAAGCTGCGGACATACTCTGAGGGACTGAGTCGCCGGCTGAACTTCCCCTTGTTGGCCCCTCTGCTGGAGATCGTGACCCGGCTCTGACCGGGAGTTGTCACAGGCTTGCGGGTGGCGGAGGGAGTACGAGCTGCGCCACGGACTTTTTGGCGCGAACACCCGCCATCTTGCGGCCAGGTCCCTTCCCCTTGCTGGCCGCTCTGCACCACTTGAAAGGACTTGGCCTACGTCTGGAGAGGGTAAGATGTACTAAAACACAAGTAGTTAACTACCGGTACCTATTACCTCTCAATCTTAACACCGCCACTGTAATTTCTGGCCTCCACACTTAGAAATACCACTTGCACTGTTTATAAGGACAGTTGAGCCTAACATACTAGCTATTTTGTTGCTGGATCCCCTGGTAAACAACTACAGGCTGAATGAACTTCTCTTAACTTAGCCACGGATCCTTAGTGCTCCTGATTTAGAGATACTAGGAAGCTTTCTACTCAATACTTGCTGACTCACTGTGAGAGCTGTGCGAGGGCTGGAGGCCTGCTGGCAGACACGTAACTTACTCTGCAGACTCTCACTCGCTGCTGCAGGACACTTGTGTCACAAGCATACATCTGCACACCAGCACAGACAGCTTTGCCCACTATACTGAGCACTTGCAGAGGGCCTTAAGCTATTTGGGCCACACATACAGGATATACCCCAGCTGGAGAAGCAGCCCCAACTCACTGGGACTGATTACTGTCCCCATCCTGCCTAGGACCATCAACAAACCCTGCAGAGAATATACACAGTAAACTAAGTAACTTCAGCACTAGAAAGGTCTATTCAGCTTGCTTTACCTCCCTAACTGGAGCCCAAGTGACTGAGACATACTCATAACCTAGACCCTGAGAACTGGGCACTACAGCCAAATTTTACAGTGAAGTGTATGCAGAGTATCCTTTGTTGTTTAACACAACCTTGTTCTCTTCCTGTGGAGTGAAACTTTTCACACCCCCTACCATTGAGACATTTTCACACTAACCTCTTTTTTATTTATGCTAGCTGCTGCGACAGCTTCATTGTCCTCAGGTTCACAGCCTGAGGTGGAGTGTGATTTCATATTGCTGCCTTAATCATACATCTTTCTTCCACAGGTATTTAAGTGTATCACGATAAGTGTTAGTGTAACTCCTCATTGATATGATGTGCTGACAGCTAGGCTAAAAAACACTGGTCTTTCACTAAAGGTTCTAGTGCCCTAGCCTAACATATATATTTACCTAAAGCTACCAAGTAGTCTAACCAACACTTACCCCCCGAGGCGCATACATATAGACACATATATTGACGCGCTCCCCTAGCCACACATACACTGACACATAGCAGCAAGCACACTCACTACACATAGCCTGATCTTCCCACACCGCACTCCCCCTACTGTAACATACCTTCTGAAATCTTATATCCAGAAGAACATCACCTTCACCTTCACTCCTAAACTAACAATTTAAGGACTTAATAGCAAGGTATCTTATCCACCCCTGCTCAATATTCCACTGAGTTACACTGTCTGTTAATTCTCTCTGGCACCTCTCCCTTTCCGGTCCAGCCAGTCTGGGCTGGTCACTTCCCTTCTCCTTTTTCCCTTCTATATAGTCGTATCCCACCACTCCCTGGGGTGCCAGTGACTCACATACCTGCATTTATATGTTGAGATCGAAGGGTTCAATTACTACCTATTATTTGATGCTGTAACAAAATGTCATAAATATAGAAAGTGTTATTGACCCCTGCTCCGCAGTCTAGCAATACATATCAGACCTAGTAAACTTTACTGTACGGTGCTTTATACTTTTCAGATTGTTTTCAGAGCGCTCTATAAGAGAAGGTTGGTGTTAATCTTTAACCTACAGGCATACCTAACAGTCTTAATACAATGCCCCACGGGCCCAGGCGTCAGGGGAAACCCTCCACTACCACTCAGAAGACTGTTTATGATCACTTTACTCAATCAGGAAAGGAATCTAACCCTGTTACCAACGAGGAGATGAGCGACCCTGAGTCGATCGATGCTGAATCTCATTCCAGTGTGCGCTCAGAAGCGCCATCACACCATTACATTACTAAGGCTACCCTACAGCATATGTTGGCCAGTCAAACGCGCTCTATCACCCAGGAAATTCAACGGTCTTCTGCGGAACTGAAAAAGGAAATCTCAGAGATTGGAGAAAGAGTTGAAGCACTAGAGCGGAAACAGGATGATCTAGCAGTAGATCAATCAAACCTGCTCACTTACTCTGAAACCCTAGCAGATCAGATGACTCAACTTGAATTTAAAATGGCAGACATCGAAGACAGATCTCGCAGAAATAATATCCGGTTTAGGGGTATTCCAGAAACCGTAGAAAATACTCATCTCCAACCCTACCTAAAGGAGCTGTTTACAGTACTCGTGGGCACCCCAGATGGACACATTGATACAATGGAGAGAGCCCATAGAGCTTTAAGATCACGACTTACTCCAGCCGACAAACCAAGAGATGTAATTGTCTGCTTTCACAGCTACATATATAAAGACAAACTTATGCAAGCAGCCTTCAAAAGACCGCCTATGCCAGAAAAATTCAAGGATGTTCAACTCCTGCCTGATCTTTCAACTCATACCCTACAGTACCGTAAAACCTTTCAACAAATTACTCTGACGCTCAGGAAGGCCAATATTAAATACAGGTGGGGCCATCCTACAAACCTAGTGGTCACCAGAAACAACCAGAGCCACACAATTAACTCCATACCTCAGGGTATGGCTCTCCTGACCACATGGGGCCTACACCAGGAACAGCCTCCACCGTTACAGCCAACCCACCCAAAGCTGAGAGCTTCCGCTCTCAGCTTTGGGTGGACTATTAAAGAGCAGAGAGCCAAGAAACCTAAAACTAACCCACCGTAAAAACACGCCTGGTAGCCTTTAACGGAACTTACCTAGACTTTATTTGACCTGGAAGTTTGACCTGTCTCCAACAGATCATAACTGAGACTGAGTTAAAGCTTGAAAAGTTTACTATTAGATAGTACAATTAAGTTATGTGTTAGATTGTTGTTTAAGGTTGTTGTCTTAATTTAAGTATTGCACATATGTAATAGCAAGTTAATTTACAATGATTACTGCGGAGCAGGGTCCATTCCAAAGACCCCTGTTTCTGTTAGCTTCTCGCCCCCCATCACAGGCAGCCCACACTAGGGCTCCACCATAGCGAACTATTTTCGCTAACTCTTCTTCACACTATCTGTTGCCTATTTCCCTCCCCCTATCCTCCCCACTTACACTAACTCTCAGTATTAAAAGACCTGACCTACTCTCCATACCTCTCTATGCCACCCCTTAAAATACTAACCCACAATGTACGAGGCCTAAACTCCCCACATAAGCGTAGCCTTTTGGCTAGATCACTCAAATTCCATAACCCTGACGTAGCATTCCTTCAGGAAACACATTGGTCGTCAGACAATCCTCCTTGCACAATATCTAAAGACTACACTGTCCTCGAATACACCTCTTTTTCAAAAAAAGCCAGAGGTACGGCAATTTTAATCCATAAAAGAATAGCTTATGAACCAATCCAAGTTCTAAAAGACCCCCAATCTAGATTTCTCATTCTAACATGTAAGCTAGACCATACTGATCATACCTTAGTTTCTATCTATCTATCTACCTAACTCACATCAGCCTAGATACCTCAAACGGATCCTACACACAGTTGACCGGATAAAAATAGGCAGAGTCTTACTAGCGGGGGACTTCAACATGACTTGGGATCCAGCACTAGACAGAAAAAGAACTGCCCGGACAAAACACACCACCCCTCCTGCTCAACTTTCCCAAAAGTTCAGACAAATAATTACCCACTTCTGCTACTTCGATGTATGGCGTTCACTTCATGCTAGAGATAGAGACTACACTCACTTCTCATTCCCTCATAAAACATACTCCAGACTCGATTATGTTTTTTGTTCAGCAGAAACCCTTGACCTAGTCAAACATTCTAGCATCTCCCTATGCCCATGGTCTGATCATGACCTAGTCTCAGTAACTCTCCGCTCAGCGGAGCGACATAATGTGAAGCCTTCATGGCGCCTCCCGCATGACATCCTACAGGATGCTGCATTTAAGGAAACCTTGAGAAAAGACATAACCTTCTATTGCCAAACTAATGACAATAATCAGGTCAGAGACGACACATTATGGGGGGCGACAAAGGCCACCTTTAGAGGTCTCATAATTAAACAACAAGCTCATCTTAAAAAACTATCTGGCCTACCCCTTTCCAAATCTCATATTGAATTGCGTCGACTAGAACTCCTAAATAGAAGTACACCCTCAGATGACACCACAGCTCAAATTATACAGATTAAAAACCATATTAACCAACTAGAACTTAAACGCACCCAGGCTAACTTATTTAAGCTGAAACAGATTACTTACCATAAGAGTAACAAAGCAGATACACTACTAGCAAATAAACTTAAAAACAGAGCGAGTACCTCAAGAATTCACCAGATCCAATTTGAGAACCAGACATACCGCAAACCCTCAGACATTGGTACTTGTTTTGAGAAATTCTACTCAAACCTGTACAATCTAGAAAAAAATGCTAGCGACAAACTAACTCCTTTTGACAAATTATGCTCCTTCCTTCGCAGCTTAAATCTCCCCTCATTGTCACCTGACGACCAAGAAACACTCTCATCCCCCTTCACCTCTAAGGAAATCAAACACGTAATAAAGCATCTAAAACCTTTTAAAACTCCGGGTCCAGATGGCTACTCAGCAGCCTTCTACAAAACATACACAAACGAACTAACCCCACTACTCTTAAGATTTTTTAATCACGCTAGAGAACAGGGTAGGTTTAGTCAGGAATTTTTGGAAGCAACGGTGATTACTATTCCTAAACCCCAAAAAGACCCATCCTTATGCTCCAATTACAGGCCAATCTCCTTGATTAATTTAGACATTAAAATTTATGCTAAATTATTTGCTACACGTATCTCTAAATTACTCCCGAACCTCATAAACTTAGACCAAGTAGGATTTATCCCTCACCGCGAGGGGCCAGACAATACTAGACGTCTCCTAAACATCTGCACCGAATCCACAAGACTAAATAGGCCATTCTCTGTCATCTCATTAGATGCAGAGAAGGCTTTTGACCGCGTTAGATGGTCCTACTTATGGGAAACTCTTAAAATCTTTGGTTTCCCAGATCAAATTATCAAAGCGATACAGGCTCTTTACTCCACTCCCACAGCAGTAGTTAGAGGCCTAGGCTTTGCCTCACCCCCCTTCCCAATATCTAATGGCACCAGACAAGGGTGTCCACTCTCACCCCTACTCTTTGCCCTGGCAATCGAGCCACTAGCAGAACAAATCAGACAAGATAAAAAAATTGATGGCATTCGCCTACATGGCACAATTCACAAGATTGCACTCTTTGCAGACGACATTACTATATTCTCGTCAGACCCCCTATCTTCATTCCCGAGACTGATAGAGATTTTAAACTCCTTTGGAGACATGTCACTCTACAAATTAAATCTAGATAAAACAGAAATCTTTACCTGGGGAATCCCACAGAACACAGTTGACACCCTCAAGGTCCAATACAGAGTACACTGCGTCAATAACTTCATCTCCCACTTAGGTGTTAAGATATCGAACAATATCCCTCAGATGATCAAAGACAACTACCTGCCCCTTTTAAACGGACTGCGTACTTTGAAAGACAAATGGGACTATACTCACATCTCATGGATAGGTAGGTTAACAGCCCTTAAGATGTCCTTTCTACCTAAAATTACTTATTTATTTAGATGTCTCCCTCTCCGTATCCCGGGATATCTCCTTCACCAATTTTAGAGTGAATTTACAAAATATATATGGCAGCACAAACCCCCCAGAGTGGCGCATAAAATCCTTCAAAGCCCCCTTAGTAGAGGAGGTATAGCCTCCCCATCAATAACTAGGTATTATGAAGGAGCCATGCTCACCCATATTTCACAATGGGGTGCTAAAGACTCCCCTAGTAAATGGAAAACCATAGAACAAGCCTCCCTCCCAAATCATATATTTTTGCCCGACTTAATTTGGATTCCGGCCCACCTAAGACGTACCACAGACATTAGCAATAACATAATACGAGAATGCCTCGCCATGTGGGACAAGCTTAGACACTATCCACACATCGCCCCACATCCTTCACCTATTACTCCCTTGACAGGTCTCCTACGAGGCTTACCTGACTCTCATCCTTATGGCTGGACTAGAATTGGAATACAAACAGTAGCTGACCTTTGGGTTACTTCACCAACCCCGCGCTTCATGACACTCTCAGAAATAAAGGCAGGCTCCAACTTACCCAGGTACATGACGTACGAATACACAAGACTAAAGAGCTTTCTTACTAGCTGGGGATTCCAACCTGAGCTACACCGACCCCGTACACTCTGGGAAACGACTTGGCAACAAGGTAACAAATTACACAGACCTTTATCAATGCATTACACTTTAATAGGAAACACAGACCCTGAGAACAAACTTCCTCACTTACTCACTTGGGAATCAGTTCTGAACCTGACTCTGACCCCACAAGTATGGCAACACGTAATTTCCCTCACTAAAAAAGCACTGCACTGTGTCACACTCTTTGAAACATATTACAAACTCTTAACGAACTGGTACCTTACCCCTGCGAGACTTAATAAAATGTTTGTCTCTGCCTCTCCCCTATGCTGGCGCAATTGTGGGAAAAAAGGAGACTCCCTACACATATGGTGGGAATGCCCCAAGTTAAAACCCTTATGGAGTACATGCTTCCGTACGCTAGGGAGATTAGGCATAACACTTCCTATAACTCCTTCTAATGCCCTCTTACACATAGGCATCACTAAATTACCTAAGCATCAAGCATATCTAGCAATCTATTTGCTAACAGCTACTAAAGCGACAATAGCCAAGGCATGGAAAACTGTGACGCCCCCAAAATGGTCATGCATTCTAAACTATATGGCATATATCTACAATATGGAGAAACCTATCTTTTCCTCTCTAAATAATTCAGACCTATTTGAATTAGTGTGGGCAGATTGGCAATCTAACCACACCACTACTTGGGCCCCGAACACTAGAGTAAACACACACTAGGTAACCCTCCCCAAGTACCATCCGCATATGAACCAAATCCCTGCCTCTAACAATTACCCTCCCGTTCCTTTTTCCCCAATCCCTCCCCCCCACCCCAATTAACCCACCCCATTTGACTTGAGCTATATTTCGTTCACTTTTTCATTTTAGGAACGCATTCTAACCTGACATATTTTTGAATGTTCCAATTTTTCTGTTCATACTCTCTGTAGGAGCCTACGTGCTCCAAATTATTTAGTATGTCACTGTTGTATTTGAGAAATCTTTACTAATAAAAACTTGAAATTTAAAAAAAAAAAAAAAAAAAGATATGGCGTAAATATCTTTCTTGGTGCGTATCCAAGGGCTACTCGGGGAGTAGGGCTAGGATTCCCAGGATTTTGGCTTTTCTCCAAGACGGATTGGAGAAAGGTTTGTCGACACGTTCCCTAAAGGGACAGATTTCTGATTTATCTATTTGTTGCACAAGCGTATGGCAGATGTTCCAGATGTTCAATCTTTTGGTCAGGCTCTGGCTAGGATCAGGCCTGTGTTTAGACCAATTGCTCCTCCTTGGAGTTTGAATTTAGTTCTTACAGTTCTTCAAGAGGTTCCGTTTGAACCTATGCATTCCATAGATATTAAGTTACTATCTTGGAAAGTTTTATTTTTGGTTGCTATTTCTTCTGCTCACAGAGACCTAGATTTGGAGTTTGGCGTTAGCCGTGAAAACCAGCGTTAGAGGCTCCTAACGCTGGTTTTAGGCTACCGCCGGTATTTGGAGTCACTCAAAATAGGGTCTAACGCTCACTTTTCATCCGCGACTTTTCCATACCGCAGATCCCCTTACGCCAATTGCATATCCTATCTTTTCAATGGGATCTTTCTAACTCCGGTATTTAGAGTCGTTTCTGAAGTGAGCGTTAGACATCTAACGACAAAACTCCAGCCGCAGGAAAAAAAGTCAGTAGTTAAGAGCTTTCTGGGCTAACGCCGGTTTATAAAGCTCTTAACTACTGTGCTCTAAAGTACACTAACACCCATAAACTACTTATGCACCCCTAAACCAAGGCCCCCCCACATCGCCGACACTCAAATAATTTTTTTTAACCCCTAATCTGCCGACCGCCACCTACGTTATCCTTATGTACCCCTAATCTGCTGCCCCTAACACCGCCGACCCCTATATTATATTTATTAACCCCTAATCTGCCCCCCACAACGTCGCCTCCACCTGCCTACACTTATTAACCCCTAATCTGCCGACCGGAGCTCACCGCTATTCTAATAAATGTATTAACCCCTAAAGCTAAGTCTAACCCTAACACTAACACCCCCTAAGTTAAATATAATTTACATCTAACAAAATTAATTATCTCTTATTAAATAAATTATTCCTATTTAAAGATAAATACTTACCTGTAAAATAAATCCTAATATAGCTACAATATAAATTATAATTATATTATAGCTATTTTAGGATTTATATTTATTTTACAGGTAACTTTGTATTTATTTTAACCAGGTACAATAGCTATTAAATAGTTAAGAACTATTTAATAGCTAAAATAGTTAAAATAATTACAAATTTACCTGTAAAATAAATCCTAACCTAAGTTACAATTAAACCTAATACTACACTATCAATAAATTAATTAAATAAACTACCTACAATTACCTACAATTAACCTAACACTACACTATCAATAAATTAATTAAATACAATTCCTACAAATAAATACAATTAAATAAACTAGCTAAAGTACAAAAAATAAAAAAGAACTAAGTTACAAAAAATAAAAAAATATTTACAAACATAAGAAAAATATTACAACAATTTTAAACTAATTACACCTACTCTAAGCCCCCTAATAAAATAACAAAGCCCCCCAAAATAAAAAAATGCCCTACCCTATTCTAAATTACTAAAGTTCAAAGCTCTTTTACCTTACCAGCCCTGAACAGGGCCCTTTGCGGGGCATGCCCCAAGAAGTTCAGCTCTTTTGCCTGTAAAAAAAAACATACAATACCCCCCCCAACATTACAACCCACCACCCACATACCCCTAATCTAACCCAAACCCCCCTTAAATAAACCTAACACTAAGCCCCTGAAGATCATCCTACCTTGTCTTCACCTCACCAGGTATCACCGATCCGTCCTGGCTCCAAAATCTTCATCCAACCCAAGCGGGGGCTAGACATCCATCATCCGGTGGCTGAAGAGGTCCAGAAGAGGCTCCAAAGTCTTCATCCTATCCGGGAAGAAGAGTAGATCCGGACCGGCAACCATCATCTTCCAAGCGGCATCTTCTATCTTCATCCGATGAGGATCGGCTCCATCCTGAAGACCTCCGACGCGGACCCATCTTCATCCGGCGACGTCCAACTGAAGAATGAAGGTTCCTTTAAGGGACGTCATCCAAGATGGCGTCCCTCGAATTCCGATTGGCTGATAGGATTCTATCAGCCAATCGGAATTAAGGTAGGAATAATCGGAACAGCCAATCGGAATTAAGGTAGGAATGATCGGAACAGCCAATAGAATGCGAGCTCAATCTGATTGGCTGATTGGATCAGCCAATCGGATTGAACTTGATTCTGATTGGCTGATTCCATCAGCCAATCAGAATATTCCTACCTTAATTCCGATTGGCTGATAGAATCCTATAAGCCAATCGGAATTCGAGGGACGCCATCTTGGATGACGTCCCTTAAAGGAACCGTCATTCGGCTAGTAGGCGTCGGGAGAAGAGGATGTTCCGCGTCGGAGGTCTGCAAGATGGATCCGGAAGAAAGAAGATTGAAGATGCCGTTGATAGAAGACTTCATCCGGATCATGGACCTCTTCAGCTCCCGCTTGGATGAAGACTTCATCCGGATCATGGACCTCTTCAGCTCCCGCTTGGATGAAGACTTCAGCCGGATCATGGACCTCTTCAGCCCCCCGCTTGGGCTTGGATCAGGACATCGGAGGAGCTCTTCAGGACGGATCGGTGAACCTGGCAGGGTGAAGATAAGGTAGGAAGATCTTCAGGGGCTTAGTGTTAGGTTTATTTAAGGGGGGTTTGGGTTAGTACATTTATTAGAATAGCGGTGAGCTCCGGTCGGCAGATTAGGGGTTAATAATTGAAGTTAGGTGTCGGCGATGTTAGGGAGGGCAGATTAGGGGTTAATACTATTTATTATAGGGTTAGTGAGGCGGATTAGGGGTTAATAACTTTATTATAGTAGCGCTCAGGTCCGGTCGGCAGATTAGGGGTTAATAAGTATAGGCAGGTGGAGGCGACGTTGTGGGGGGCAGATTAGGGGTTAATAAATATAATATAGGGGTCGGCGATGTTAGGGCAGCAGATTAGGGGTACATAGGGATAATGTAAGTAGCGGCGGTTTACGGAGCGGCAGATTAGGGGTTAATAATAATATACAGGGGTCAGGGATAGCGGGGGCGGCAGTTTAGGGGTTAATAAGTGTAAGGTTAGGGGTGTTTAGACTCGGGGTACATGTTAGAGTGTTAGGTGCAGACGTAGGAAGGGTTACCGCATAGCAAACAATGGGGCTGCGTTAAGAGCTGAACGCGGCTTTTTTTCAGGTGTTAGGTTTTTTTTCAGCTCAAACAGCCCCATTGTTTCCTATGGGAGAATCGTGCACGAGCACGTTTTTGAGGCTGGCCGCTTGCGTAAGCAACTCTGGTATCGAGAGTTGAAGCTGCGTTAAAAATGCTCTACGCTCCTTTTTTGGAGCCTAACGCAGCCTTTATGTGGACTCTCAATTTTTTTTATGGTGCGGCCAGAAAAAAGCCGGCGTTAGTTTTTTGGGTCGTTACCGACAAAACTCCAAATCTAGCCGAGAGTATCTGAGTTTTCAGCATTACAATGTGATTCTCCTTATCTTATTTATCATTCGGATAAGGTGGTGTTATGTACCAAACCTGGTTTTCTTCCTAAGGTTGTTTCACATACAAATATTAATCAGGGAATTGTTGTTCCTTCATTGTGTCCTAATCCTTCTTCTAAGAAGGAGCGACTGTTCCATAATTTGGATGTGGTTCGTGCTTTGAAGTTTTACTTACAGGCAACTAAGGATTTTGTCAATCGTCTTCCCTGTTTGTTGTGTTTTCTGGGAAGCGTAGGAGTCAGAAGGCTACGGCTACCTCTTTCATTTTGGCTGAAGAGTATCACCCGTTTTGCATTTGAGATTGCTGGACAGCAGTCTCCTGATCGAATTACGGCTCATTCCACTAGGGCTGTGGCTTCCTCATGGGCATTCAAAACTGGTGCTTCTGTTGAACAGATTTGCAAAGCTGCAACTTGGTTTTCTCTTCACACTTTTTCCAAATTTTCCAAATTTGATACTTTTGCCTCGTCTAAGGCTGTTTTTGGGAGAAAAGTTCTTCAAGCAGTGGTTCCTTTAGTTTAGGTTCCCTGTCTGTCCCTCCCTTTTCACTTGTGTACTATAGCTTTGGTATTGTATCCCATAAGTAAGGATGAAATCGTATCTTGTAAAAAAAAAAGGAAATTTATTCTTACCTGATAAATTTGTTTCTTTTACGATACAATTAGTCCAATGCCCACCCTGTTTTTGTATGACAGGTTTTTAATTTTGTTAAACTTCAGTCACCTCTGCACCTTGGTTTTTCCGTTCTCTTCCTAACTTCGGTCGATTGACTGGTGTGGGAGGGAAGGGAGGAGCTATATAGTCAGCTCTGCTGTGGTGCTCTTTGCCTCCTCTTGCTGACCAGGAGGCGATATCCCATAAGTAAGGATAAAATACGTGGACTCATCGTATCATAAAAGAAACAAATTTATCAGGTAAGAATACATTTCCTTATATATACGTATATACATACAATACAACACACATAAAGTCCAGTACTCACTCACAAGCTCTCAGCTAGAATTAAAAAGCAAAACTGGAAGAGTTAGTTACCGCATTTGGCCAAATGAGACAAGCTCAGGCACCACTTCAAGGTCTCTTCCAAGTGCCTGAGTCCCTAATACAGCCACACAACTGCAGCCATGCACACAAATGCAAGCTAATAATCAAACAAACTGGGAACAGGTCAGGGTTCACAGACTTATGTAATCACCCTGGGGATAAGCAAAAAATCAGGAGAAAGGAATGAGAGCTTGTGAGTGAGTACTGGACTTTGTGTGTTGTATTGTATGTTTTTTTAATTCTCCCTAAAGGACTTGCACCCTGGCAGGCCCGGGGTTAACTGCCTGTGACTCTGTAGATAGTGGAGCTTTATGTGAGTGCGATAGCAACCAAAGCTGGGCCTGTTTATGAGTCATGGGATGTGTACCCGGTCCAGTCTGGATGTGCATTCCTTTCTCCTGATTTTTTATGTATATACATATATATATATATATATATATATATGTGTGTGTGTATATGTATATATATATATATATATATATATATATATATATATACGGAAAGGGGACTGCACTCCAAAATTGGACCAGGTACACATCCCATGACTCAGCAACATGCCAGCCCTGGGTGCTAAATAGCACTTACAAAAAGCTGTGCCGTCACCAGAGTCATAGGCAGTTAACCGCAGACAGGAGTGGCTGCAAGAACCATGGGGGATTACAAAACAAATACAACACATAAAGGAAACTCAGCACTCACCAGCTAGCTCACAGCTAAGATTTAAAATGCACTCCAAAACCGGACCAGGTACACATCCCATGACCCAGCAACATACCAGCCCTGTGAGCTAGCTGGTGAGTGCTGGGTTTCCTTTATGTGTTGTATTTGTTTTGTAATCTCCCATGCACCCACTCCTGTCTGGGGTTAACTGCCTATGACTCTGGTAATGGCACAGCTTTTTGTGAGTGCTATTTAGCACCCAGGGCTGGCATGTTGCTGGGTCATGGGATTTGTACCTGGTCCGGTTTTGGAGTGCAGTTCCCTTTCCGTGTTTTGTATGTTGCTGAGTGATTACATATACCTGTGCACCCTCCCTTGTTCCCAGTTTTTCTGGCTTTGAGAGCCTGCATTGTGTGGCTGTGTTAGGGACTCAGGTGTTGGAAAGGACCTTGATGTGGTGCCTGAGCTTGTCTTATTTGGCCAGCTGCGGTGACTAACCTTTCCATTTTAAGTCCATTTTAAGTCTTAGCTGTGAGCTAGCTGGTGAGTGCTGGGTTTCCTTTGTGTTATATATATATATATATATATATATATATATATATATATATACACAGTATATGTGTGTATATGTTTTTGTGTGTGTGTGTGTGTGTGTATATATATATATAATTTATCAAATTGGCTGGAATCCTTATTACAACCCCTTGTGTATGGATTGCCATCATACTTGAGAGATACTAAACATCTCTTGAGACTGATGCAAGAACATACTTGGAACGATAAAATGGGCTGGCTAACGATTGATGTGGTTGGCCTCTATTCGGCCATTCCACACGATAAAGGGATAGCAGCCACAAGATATATGCTGGATAATTTCAGCAATCACAACACTGACCTCAAGGCATATATAGTGAGAGTGCTAGATTTTCTGTTAACTCATAACTATTTTGAGTTTTCAGGAAGCTTTTTTCTCCAACAGAGAGGGACAGCTATGGGTGCGAAATTCGCACCAGCCTATGCCAACATTTTCATGGGCTGGTGGGAGTTGACGCACCTATACTCTGATCAGAACCCCTTCCTGTCATCAATCACTAGCTATAAACGCTATATTGATGACCTTCTAATCGTATGGTCTGGTACACAAGGAGATTTAGTAAACTTCTGTGAATATATCAATGACAATATGGTGGGTTTAAGTTTTACCCACAGCTTTGATAAAGTCCAGGTTCCATACTTGGATGTCATTTTGATAGGCAAGCCCTTGGAGAACAAGGTAAGTACCTCACTATACACTAAACCTATCACATCCAACACTTTCCTTCATGCTAGGAGTTGCCACCCTAGACACACAAGCTATGGGATTGCAAAGGGCCAATTTCTAAGATTAAGGCGTAATTGCTCAGAGCATGACAGCTTCTTGCAAGAGAGTCACTCACTTACCCAAAAATTTCTTGAGAGAGGGTATAATAAAAAGACTATAAACAGGGCCTTCAATGATGTTTTACATCAAGATAGGTCTACCTTACTTAAAGAGAAGCCTAAACAAAAGCCTTCCAGGAACAAACCTACTTTTGTAACCACCTACAGTTCCCAATATTACCAGGTCTGCAAAATTTTGCGGAAGAATCTTCCAATTTTGCTAGCTGACGACATCTTAAAAGATGAGATTAGGGAGGGTTGCTTCTGTGTCCCCAAGCACAATATAACAATTGGGAACCGAGTATCCCCCTCCCTACTTAAAAAGCAAAAACCGACAAGCAGCTGGTTAACCCAAAAAGGGCATTATAAATGTGGTAACAGCACTTGCAAAGCTTGTGGATATGTGAGTGTCAATAGGACGTTCCAATCCACAGTTACACAAAGGGTATATACACATTCCCATTGTACAAACTGTCGAACGACCTATATTATCTATATGATCACATGCTTGGCATGTGATAAGCAGTACGTAGGTTGCACCTCTCAAGAGGCGAGAGAGAGGATACGAGCCCACCTTAATGATATTGAGCGGGGTATCCCAACCACAGGAGCAGCCAAGCACTTCATCGAGGTGCATCATAGAGATGTCAGGAATTTTACATGGCTAATTATAGATCACATTCCAAAGAAACCACGGGGAGGTGATAGATCCAAGGACCTCCTTAGAAAGGAGGCCTTTTGGATATTCACACTGGGAACCAGACAACCCCTAGGTCTTAATATAGAAACAGATCTCATTAACCATTGGCAGTCCTAGTGTGATTTCCCACCATTCCTAGCCAGGGACCCATTAGCATCTATCAATATCTAATGGTATTGTTACTGTCATATATATATATATTTTTTTTTTTTTCAGAAATTAAATTTATGGGTATCTTTAACCAAGCAATGCCTGAATAGTTCCAGTGAACGATTACGACTCGTTGGATATTCAGACAGAGGTCCAGTGGTATTATTATACCACAGGGAGATATCAAGGACTAGGGCCACCCAATCTTCCATTTTTTGGTGCTTTGAGTGTAGTATTGTTATCTAAAACAAGTTATCATAGCGAAAGTATCATGTATGTGAACCATTCATCAAAATAATTACTAGAAGTGCCAATAGTAGGTCGTTTAATATTGTATATAATAGATACAGAATTAACTAATCACTACTATGCATAACTTATGTTTATATGGTATAAGTTTCAAGGTTAAGTTACTTATCAGTATTTAGCAATAATTAAATGACCATACCCTTACTACAGGGCACTTGATATCTAGTATATATACAATAGTACATGAGTGCTCATAGGACATATTAACACACATTGCATATTTCACCATCATATATGGGCTATATGCCATTCAAATGAGATAGGCTATCAGATAACAAAACTACTTAATATCAATATTATTAACTATATAAACGTTTAGTGCCCTACTGCTCTGAATGTTATTTATGCCCGCACTGATTCTATTACAAATGTATTATTAGATGGGTTACCCTAAGGCTGCAGCTATTGATACGCTAGGTACTGCTTAATAACACCCTTTTTTCTCTCTATAGTCTTTAACTTTTTAACTCCTCCTGAGGAGACACTATTAAGAGTGGGTGTGAACGCAGCACATAACACATCTAATAGCTTGCATTCCAGTCAACCTCACATCTCCCAATCCTTCCCCCAATTAGTACACTCACCTGTTACATGAATTGAACTATGTTACAACCAATAACAAGTTAGGTTAGCCTATTTAAAGCTGCATGTTAGAAGTGGGCATTATGCAGTCTATGAGTAAGGCTCTATAGGAGCTGAAACGCGTCAGACATAGCCCACCTTCTGTGCACCTAACAGCCCTTATCCATCTGGCCATGTTACCATCAATGCCTGCAAGCCAATATTCTACAAGCTAATACTTCATAAGATATTTGCAGAGCCGCTGTGTGCATGCTTTTATATGCTATTTTCTTCAATAAACGAACCTGTTTTGAGAATTCTGTCCGGACACCTGTGTGTTTTTCTGTGTATATATATATATATATATATATATATATATATATATATATATATATATATATATATATATATATATATATATATATATATAAAATTATAGAAGTAGACAAGCGCCCTAGTGTAATACGTTTTTTGCTAAAATATGTGTGTAAAAGGGGGTTAATCCGTACTCACATTGTTCTACCTCATTCACTCTGATGTCTCTTTGCAGCACTGTGTTAGTTTAGAGATGATTCTTTAGATCTGGATTCCTCCTGTCTCCCTTGTATTGGCCCAAGTATTTCACACAGTCCTTGGAAATGATATTCGCTAAATACTGTAGAATAGTACTCAAGGGCTATAAGGGGTTAAAGCGTTATGCTACTAGTAAAAACAGGAGTGCAGAGTTCACTGCAGAAAGGAATCTACTAACACATATGTTGTATATTAAAAATGTAATTATTTAATGATTTAAGAACAAATGTAAAATCTATAATACATAAAAGTCCAACAAACATGAGGCAAAGCTACCTCTTAACAGAATGATGCGAGAGATCAAATGATATTTGAGTCGTAGTCAAATCGCTGGTAACAGGGTATTACTTCTTCCTGTCACTGGCTGACTAATTTGCTCTATGTGTGCAACATGAAATAGCTATGGAGCGAGTAAGGTATGAAAAGCTGCTGCTACACTATATCCAAATCTGCAACAGCTATTACCTTATTGTGCTCAGAGTATAGTTGTGACGTGCGGCGGGGGCGAAGCCTAACGCGTTTCACAACCAATGGATAGCTTCATCAGAGGCAAGGGACGCCCCCTGCCTTGAAAGCTTTATGCGTTAGTGCTACTGGCAATTAGCCATTGATATCCCCTCGGTCGCCATCTTTAAAAAGGGTATAAGACTTTCTAACAATAATAAATTCTCTATTGACCGAGTATTAAATGTAATACTAGATGGTATCTGTTATGATATCTTATGTCATATACTTAAACCGTATGTCATACTATTTGTAAAAGATAAAAAAAGGTTTTTATGATGTTGTTAAAACATTTGTGACCGGATTCACTTTTATACGCTTACTATTAATAAATGAATAAATCAATGATTACAAACGGATTTACCTGTCCACAACAATTGGAAAGTATCAGATGTAGTTAAACCCCTACTTTATATAAAAACATAATTTCTCTTGTAAGATGTATCGAGTCCACGGATTCATCCATACTTGTGGGATATTCTCCTTCCTAACAGGAAGTGGCAAAGAGAGCACCCACAGCAGAGCTGTCTATATAGCTCCTCCCTTAGCTCCACCCCCCCAGTCATTCTCTTTGCCTGCTTAACTGCTAGCAAGGGTAAAGTGAGTGTGGTGACAAAAATGTTAGTTTTTATTTTCTCAAGCAAAAGTTTGTTATTTTAAATGGTATCGGTGTGTACTATTTACTCTCTGGCAGAAAAGGGATGAAAATTTCTGCAAGTAGGATGATGATCTTAGCACTTTGTAACTAAGATCCACTGCTGTTCTCACAAGGGCTGAAGAGTACAGGAAAACTTCAGTTGGGGGAACGGTTTGCATGCTAAGCTGCATTGAGGTATGTTCAGTCTATTTTTTTCTAGACAGACTGTGATAATTCTAGAAAAGGCTGGCAGTATCCCCATGAGGGAAGAGTAAGCTGTATTCAGACACTTAGTAGGAATCCCAGCTTGCATAAAGGGCTCATTGGTTACTGGTGACACTGTTAGGAAAAAACGTTTTTTTATTGCAAACATAACGTTTTTTGAGGGACTTTAAGGGGTCATTGTGGCTTTTTTAAGGGTTATTAACCCACATGGCTAGTTTAGAAACACTCTGGTGTGTTTCTTTTAGGCCTCATAACATCGAGTGAGGTGGGAGGGGCCTATTTTCGCGCCTCAGTTGCGCAGTTTCTTTTACTCAGAGACATTCAGCTGCTTCTCCAGAGGGTCCTGCTGTGTTTGAGGGCTTAAAAGAAGTTTCCCCCCCCACAAATCTTTCCTAAAGGGCAGGTAGGCGCCACAGCAGAGCTGTGGCAAGGTGTTGAACATTTTTTTTTACCGTTTTTGACGTTTTGTCAATCCGGTTTTTACATTAAGGGGTTAATCGTTTATTTGTCTAGCAGTGCAATCTTACTAAGGCTTTATGAGGCTACTGTAAACATTTCATAAAGTATACTGCTTTTTTTACACTGTTTTGCAGAGTTTGCATCTTTTTTTCTCTTAAAGGCACAGTACCGTTTTTTTTTTTTCTAAGTATTATTTGCTTTGATTAAAGTTTTTTCCAAGCTTGCTTGTTTCATTACTAGCCTGTTTTACATGTCTGACATCAAGGAAAATCCTTGTTCAATGTGTTTAGAAACCATTGTGGAACCCCCTCTTAGAATGTATCTCACTTGCACTGATATGTCTATAAATTATAAAGAGCATATTTTAGCACTTAAAAATATAGCAATAGATGATTCTCAGACAGAATGAAATGAGGGTTTGCCATCTAGCTCTCCCCAAGTGTCACAACCAGTAATGCCCGCACAAGTGACGCCAAGTACCTCTAGTGCGTCAAATTCATTTACTTTACAAGACATTGCCACAGTTATGAATACAACCCTCACAGAGGTTTTATCTAAACTGCCTGGTTTACAAGGAAAGCGTGACAGCTCTGGGTTAAGAACAAATGCTGAGCTGTCTGACGCTTTAGTAGCCGTATCCGATATACCCTCACAATGTTCTGAAGTAGGGGTAAGGGATTTGTTATCTGAAGGTGAAATTTCTGATTCAGGAAAGACGCTCCCTCAGAAAGATTCTGATATGACGGCCTTTAAATTTAAGCTTGAACACCTCTGCTTATTGCTCAGGGAGGTATTAGCGACTCTAGATGATTGTGACCCTATAGTGGTTCCAGAGAAATTGTGTAAAATGGACAAATACTTAGAGGTTCCTGTTTACACTGATGGTTTTTCCAGTCCCTAAGAGGACTGTGAATATTGTTACTAAGGAGTGGGATAGACCAGGTATTCCGTTCGCTCCCCCTCCTGTTTTTAAGAAAATGTTTCCCATATCTGACACCATGCGGGACTCTTGGCAGACGGTTCCTAAGGTGGAGGGAGCTATTTCTACTCTTGCTAAGCGTACAACTATTCCTATCGAAGACAGTTGTGCTTTCAAAGACTCTAGGGATAAAAAATTAGAGGGTCTCATGAAGAAAATTTTTGTTCATCAAGGTTTTCTTCTCCAACCTATTGCGTGCATTGTTCCTGTAACTACTGCAGCTGCTTTCTGGTTTGAGGCTCTAGAAGAGGCTCTTCAGATGGAGACTCCATTAGAGGATATTATGGATAGAATTAAGGCCCTAAGTTGACTAATTCTTTCATTACAGATGCCGCTTTCCAACTGGCTAAATTAGCGGCAAAGAATTCAGGTTTTGCCATTTTAGCACCTAACCAGGCTTGGAACAAGGGTAAACAGGCCAGGATATCTTCTGGACTTCAAAGACTCCCCCCCCCCCCCAAGGGGGAGATTTCACATTTCTTAATTGTCTGCAAACCGGACAAAGAGAGAGGCATTCTTATGCTGTGTAGAAGACCTACATACCATGGGAGTGATCCGCCCAGTTCCAAAAGCGGAACAAGGGCTAGGGTTTTACTCAAACCTGTTTGTGGTTCCCAAAAAAGAGGGAACTTTCAGGCCAATCTTGGATCTCAAAATTCTAAACAAATTCCTCAAAGTACCATCATTCAAGATGGAGACTATTCGGACTATTCTACCGTTGATCCAGGAGGGTCAATATATGACTACCGTGGACTTAAAGGATGCGTATCTACACATCCCTATTTACAGAGATCATCATCAATTCCTCAGATTCACCTTTCTGGACAGGCATTACCAGTTCGTGGCCCTTCCCTTCGGGTTGGCCACGGCTCCCAGAATTTTCAAAAAGGTGCTAGGGTCCCTTTTGGCGGTTCTAAGACCGCGGGGCACAGCAGTGGCGCCTTATCTAGACGACATCTTAATTCAGGCGTCGACTTTCCAGCTAGCCAAGTCTCACACGGACATCGTGTTGGCTTTTCTGAGATCTCACGGGTGGAAGGTGAACATAATAAAGAGTTCTCTCTTCCCTCTCACAAGAGTTTCCTTCCTAGGAACTCTGATAGACTCGGTAGAAATGAAAATATTTCTGACGGAGGTCAGAAAATCAAAACTCTTAACCACTTGCCGAGCTCTTCATTCCATTCCTCGGCCATCAGTGGCTCAGTGTATGGAGGTAATCAGACTCATGGTAGCGGCAATGGACATAGTTCCTTTTGCCCGCCTACACCTCAGACCACTGCAACTATGCATGCTCAAACAGTGGAATGGGGATTATGCAGATTTATCTCCTCAACTGCATCTAGACCAGGAGACCAGAGATTCTCTTCTCTGGTGGTTGTCTCAGGACCACCTGTTTCAGGGAATGTGTTTCCGCAGGCCAGAGTGGCTCATAGTAACGACAGATGCCAGCCTGCTATGCTGCGGTGCAGTCTGGAACTCCCTGAAAGCACAGGGCTTATGGTCTTGGGAGGAAACTCTCCTCCCGATAAACATTCTAGAACTGAGAGCGATATTCAATGCGCTTCAGGTGTGGCCTCAGCTAGCTGTGGCCAAATTAATCAGATTTCAGTTGGACAACATCACGACTGTAGCCTATATCAATCATCAAGGAGGAACACAGAGTTCTCTAGCGATTATGGAGGTAACCAAAATAATCCGATGGGCGGAGGATCACTCTTGCCATCTCTCAGCAATCCATATCCCAGGGGTAGAGAACTGGGAGGCGGATTTCCTAAGTCGTCAGACTTTTCATCCGGGGGAGTGGGAGCTCCATCCGGAGATATTTGCCCAGCTGACTCAGCTATGGGGCACACCAGAATTGGATCTGATGGCGTTCCGTCAGAACGCCAAACTTCCTTGTTACGGGTCCAGGTCCCGGTATCCCCAGGCGGTACTGATAGATGCTCTAGCAGTGCCCTGGTCCTTCAATCTGGCCTATGTATTTCCACCGTTTCCTCTCCTCCCACATCTGGTTGCCAGAATCAAGCAGAAGAGACCTTCGGTGATTCTGATAGCACCTGCGTGGCCACGCAGGACTTGGTATGCAGACCTAGTGGACATGTCATCTGTTCCAATGAGGCAGGACCTTCTAATACAAGGTCCATTCCAGCATCCAAATCTAATTTCTCTGCGTCTGACTGCTTGGAGATTGAACGCCTGATTCTATCAAAGCGTGGTTTCTCTGAGTCGGTCATTGATACCCTGTTACAAGCTAGAAAGCCTGTCACCAGGAAAATCTATCATAAGATTTGGCGCAAATATCTTTATTGGTGTGAATCCAAGGGTTACTTATGGAGTAAGATTAGGATTCCTAGAATATTGTCTTTTCTCCAAGAAGGATTGGAGAAGGGATTATCAGATAGTTCCTTAAAAGGACAGATATCTGCTTTGTCTATTCTTTTACACAAACGTTTGGCAGATGTCCCAGACGTTCAAGCGTTTAGTCAGGCCTTAGTCAGGATCAAGCCTGTATTTAAACCTGTTGCTTCACCATGGAGCCTAAACTTAGCCCTTAAAGTTCTTCAAGGGGTTCCGTTTGAACCTATGCATTCCATAGATATTAAGCTTCTATCTTGGAAAGTTTTATTTTTTGTAGCTATCTCTTCGGCTCGAATAGTTTCTGAGCTATCTGCGTTACAGTGCGACTCACCTTACCTTGTTTTCCATGCAGATAATGTGGTTTTGCGTACCAAACCCATATTCCTTCCTAAGGTTGTTTCTAATAGGAATATCAATCAGGAAATTGTTGTTCCTTCCCTGTGTCCTAATCCTTCATCAAAGAAGGAACGTCTGTTGCACAATCTTGATGTGGTTCGTGCTTTAAAGTTCTACTTACAACCAACTAAAGATTTCCGTCAAACATCTTCATTGTTTGTTGTTTACTCTGGTAAGCGGAGAGGTCAAAAAGATACGGCTACCTCTCTTTCCTTTTGGCTGAAAAGCATCATCCGTTTGGCTTATGAGACTGCTGGCCAGCAGCCTCCTGAAAGATTTACTGCTCATTCTACTAGAGCAGTGGCTTCTACATGGGCTTTTAAAAATGAGGCTTCTGTTAAACAGATTTGTAAAGTGGCGACTTGGTCTTCGCTTCATACTTTTTCCAAATTTTACAAATTCGATACTTTTGCTGCTTCGGAGGCTATTTTTGGGAGAAAGGTTCTACAAGCAGTGGTGCCTTCCGTTTAAGGTACCTGTCTTGTCCCTCCCTTCATCCGTGTCCTAAAGTTTTGGTATTAGTATCCCACAAGTATAGATGAATCCGTGGACTCGATACATCTTACAAGAGAAAACAGAATTCATGCTTACCTGATAAATTTCTTTCTCTTGTGATGTATCGAGTCCATGGCCCGCCCTGTCTGTTTAAGACAGGTAGTGTATTTTTATTTAAAAAACTTCAGTCACCTCTGCACCCTATAGTTTCTCCTTTTTCTTCCTAGCCTTCGGTCGAATGACTGGGGGGGTGGAGCTAAGGGAGGAGCTATATAGACAGCTCTGCTGTGGGTGTTCGCTTTGCCACTTCCTTTTAGGAAGGAGAATATCCCACAAGTATGGTTGAATCTGTGGACTCGATACATCACAAGAGAAAGAAATTTATCAGGTAAGCATAAATTCTGTTATTCATGCACAAACAATAAAAACTGCCTATGTGGTAGTCTATAAATATATAATAACAGTACCAGATATAGTTAAGGATTTTCAGTGCTCTTTAAGAATTTAAAATTTTTTTTTTTATTTCTTTAAAAATAGGAGTGCATATATACATAAAAAATCATAATTGGATAAAAAAGGGACATCTTGCCATATAGGTAAAGATTCAAGTTGAATGTATATTTCTCTCTCATGGTGCATCTCTCACTGCAGTCATGGAAATTAGAAGCATATTTAAAACAATAAACTTATAGGAATGCAGCAAGATCAATGTCTTTATTCAGCCCTTTTGGTTCTAATGTGTTTATTTTATGTATCCAAAAGGTTTCCCTTTTTCGCAACTCTAGAAGCCTGCTACCTCCTCTATTTCCTTTTTGAACCTGTTCAATGGCCTTAATGAAAAATTTGTTCTTATTTTTTCCATGAACTTTTGAGAAATGGTTAATCAAAGGATTTTTTAAAACCACATCCTCTGTTTTTCATGTGTTCTAGGCAGCGTATTTTTAGGCTTCTTTTAGTGCGCCCAATGTACCTCATCTGAGTTTTACAAGTGCATTCTAACATATACACAACATAGTCAGATCGACAATTCATCATATTCTTAATAGGAAACCTGTCTCCATTTATACCACTATCTATGAATTTATTAAATGTCTTCGTCTTATGTGTATGTGCACAGCAGACACAATTTTTTCGTGAACACCTAAAAAAAAACCTCTCTCAGCTAGCCTGCCATTATTTTTGTCCTCTTGTCAGTGGCTCTTATCATACTTGGGGCTAGCAAGTTCTTTAAATTTTGATTTTTCTTATATGTGATATTTGGTTTCTCTCCTAGGACATTCTTCAATATTGGATCATTTTGTAAAGTGGACCAATTTTTTTGTAATATATTTCTTATTTTCCAGTGTCCATCATTGAAGGTTGTCACAAAATTAAATCTACTATCTTTAATATGTCTCTTTTTTGGCTGAATTGTCCCATTTGCATTATGACTGACATTTAGAGTATCTGATTTTTCCTTTGTTCCATGCACTAAAACATGTCTGTCTAGTGCTTTAGCTTTTTTGTATGCCCCCTGTGCTGTCTTGTTTGCATAGTGTTTTTCTGAAAATTTGTCCTGTAACTTTGTAGTTTCTACCTCAAAGTTATCTAGTTCAGTACAGTTTCTCCTAAGTCTTTGAAACTGTCCGAAAGGAATATTTCTTATCCAATTCGGATGATGGGCACTTCTAGCATCTAGATAGCCATTAGTGTCAGTAGCTTTCCTGTATAGTTTACTCTGTATACCAGCATCTGAGACGTATAGAGTAACATCTAAGAAATCAATAGATGATGTTTCAATTCTCTGGATAAATGTTAAATTCATGCTGTTGTTCAGCTCTTGTACAAAGGTACTCCATGTGTCCACTACACCATCCCAGATTACTAAAACATCATCAATGAATCTCCGCCAAAAAATTACTTTTTTATTTTTGAAGAATGGTCCATTATAAACCATATCTTCTTCAAAAGCCCCCATATAGAGGTTGGCGAAGTTGGGCGCAAATTTAGTGCCCATGGCTGTGCCTGTGCTCTGAAGGTAATATTTCCCTTCAATATGAACCTAATGGACTCTAGTATAAAATACTTTTGTATCTCAGGTAAACAGTTTGTTGTATCTAATGATTTTTTAATAGCACTTATCCCTGTCTCGTGGGGGATGGATGTATACAGGGCTGCTACATCTAGAGTAGATATGTAGATTTCCATTCTATTCCTTCTATTATCTGTAGCAGATGTGGGGTATCCCTTAAGTATGAGCGTAAATTAAGTACCATAGGTTTGAGAAATAGGTCTATATATTCTGAAAGTCTCGCTGTAAGGGAATTGATACCAGAGATAATGGGCCTTCCTGGAGGTTTATCTAAACTTTTATGTATTTTAGGCAAGTAATAAAATATTGCCACCTTTGGTTCTTCATTAGCTAGGTATTTCCATTCCCTGTTGTTGATCACCTTGTTCTGATAGCCATAGTTTATATGTTCCATATAGGACCTAAGAAATGAATTAGTTGGATCTCCTCTTAGGACTACATATGTGTTGGTATCAGACAATTGACGGGTGGCTTCTTCTATATAGTCTGTCTTATCAAGGATGACTATACCACCACTCTTATCAGCTTCCCTGATTACCAGTTGTTCGTTTTCCATGATCCCCTTCAATATCCCTTTCTCTTTGATACTTAAATTATAATTTTTAACTTTATAATTTTGAAATAAGTTCATACAATCTGTAATAACATTATCCTTAAATTGGGTAATATTTTTCCCTTGGGACTGAATAGGAAAAAATATAGACTTTGGTCTCAGACCACTATTCTTTATCCCCCAATTCATCTGTCACTATATTATTAGTGTTCCCTTCCGTCTCATTTAAACTTAATGAGTCTATGTGGACTGAATAGTTATGTCCATTTTCCTTGTCCAAATCTATTAGGGCTTCTAGGGTTTCCATGTCTGTCTGTATGAGGGTGTCAGCTACTTGGTTTTTCTTTTCTTTTTCAAAATGTCTGACAAGGGTGAGTTTTCTAGTAAACTTATTTATATCAATTAAAAGTTCAAAGTGGTTGGGTTTTTGAGTAGGAGCAAAAGACAGTCCTCCTTTTAGAAGGCTGGTTTCATCTTGACTAAGGGTATGTGTAGACACATTAAAGATTTTTATTGTCTCCTTTAGATTCTCTACTGTCTCATTTCTCTGCGTTTTTTTAAGTTGAGATTTTCTTCCAGCTCTACACACTCTTCTTCCATATACCTTTTTCCCCTTCTCCCCTCGTTTGGTGTATGTGGTTGTCTCCACTCTAAATGTGTGTTCTGCTTGTATTTCTACGAGTCTTGGCTCGTCCATTGGATGTCTGTTCTGAAAATCCTTATCCTGATAGTGATTTCTACCTCTAAAATTACTGCCCTGTTTTTCCCAAGTACATACATTATTTCTCTCTCTCTAGGATTCCCTATATGTGTAATTATTTTCTGTGTGAGGATTCCGATAGTCTCTATTATTAAATTGATGGCCACTTATTCCCCTATTGTAGTTGTTTGTACCTCTAGGGGCCCTTGGGTTAAAATCCCTCCTCTGGTTTTGTATTCTATAGGGATCAACCCTCTATCCTCTTTGGGGGTATTGTATTCCCACATTGGGGTTATTATAACCACTGCTGGGTCTATAGTTTACCCCTCCCTCAGGGAAATCGAATCTAATGCTGGGTGTCCTTTGGGTGCTAGGACTTGAATAGTTGTTATCTCTACTAGAATTGTTTCTATTTTTGGTATTGTTATGATTCTTTTGCACTCCACCTCTATTTCTTATCTGTGGTTTAAGTGGTGTTACATTAGTGCCTGGTGTGATTGGTGCTCATTGTTTTTGTTTTGTAGATCTCTTTCTAGCTTTTTTTTTTCTTTTTTAATTTGAGATCTCTCTCTAATTTATTTATCCCTTATATCGCTGTCCCTACATATTTCTTTCATGTTATTGGCAAGAGTCCATGAGCTAGTGACGTATGGGATATACAATCCTACCAGGAGGGGCAAAGTTTCCCAAACCTCAAAATGCCTATAAATACACCCCTCACCACACCCACAATTCAGTTTTACAAACTTTGCCTCCTATGGAGGTGGTGAAGTAAGTTTGTGCTAAGATTTCTACGTTGACATGCGCTTCTCAGCATTTTGAAGCCTGATTCCTCTCAGAGTACAGCGAATGTCAGAGGGATGTGAAGGGAGTATCACCTATTGAATGCAATGGTTTTCCTCACGGGAGATCCATTTCATAGGTTCTCTGTTATCGGTTGTAGAGATTCATCTCCTACCTCCCTTTTCAGATCGATGATATACTCTCATGTACCATTACCTCTACTGATAGCCAAACCAGTACTGAAACAGTTATCTGCTATATGTGGATGGGTGTCTTTCGGTAAGTATGTTTTGATTACTTAAGACATCTCAGCTATGGTTTGGCACTTTATGCATTGATATAAAGTTTTAAATATATGTATTGTACTTATATTTGCCATGAGTCAGGTTCATGTATTTCCTTTTGCAGATTGTCAGTTTCATATTTGGGGAAAGTAAATATTAAGAAATATTTTTCTTACCTGGGGTTTAGTCTTTTTTCAATTGACTACATTTTTTTCAAATTGCGGGCTGGATTAGGCTCGTGGGTGCGCCAAATGCTACACTTTATTGCATCATTCTTGGCGCGAGAATTTTTTGCCGCGAAAGGCAACGTCCGTTGACGCAAGTTCGTCACTTCCAGCGTCGTAGTCAACGCCGAGTTCCTCACACAGGGTTGCGTCGTTAGTGACGCGAGCGTGTCATTTCCGGATATGGTTGGCGCCAAAAAAAATTAAGTTATGTTGTGCGTCATACTTGGCGCCAAATTTTTTTCATTATTTATTACCCCATTGCTATTTGCCTCTGGCCTTTTTCTATGTCAGAGGGCTATGCTATTTGCATTTTTTCCCATTCCTGAAACTGTCATATAAGGAAATTGATCATTTTGCTTTATATGTTGTTTTTTCTTTTACATGTCAGATGTCTCAATCTGATCCTGCCTCAGAAGTATCTGTTGGAACTTTGCTGCCTGACATCAGTTCTACCAAAGCTAAGTGCATTTGTTGTAAAATTGTGGAGATTATATCTCCAAATGTCATTTGTATTAGTTGTCATGATAAACTTTTACATGCAGATAATGTGTCCATCAGTAATAGTACATTGCCGGTTGCAGTTCCTTCAACTTCTAATGTACACAATATATCTATAAATTTTAAAGAATTTGTTACTGATTCTATTCAGAAGGCTTTGTCTGCATTTCCGCCTTCTAATAAACGTAAAAGGTCTTTTAAAACTTCTCATAAAGTTGATGAAATTTCAAATGACCGACAACATAATGAATTATCCTCCTCTGATGAGGATCTATCTGATTCAGAAGATCCTTCCTCAGATATTGACACTGACAAATCTACTTATTTATTTAAAATGGAGTATATTCGTTCTTTGTTAAAAGAAGTGTTAATTACTTTGGATATTGAGGAAGCTAGTCCTCTTGATATTAAAACTAGTAAACGTTTAAATTCTGTTTTTAAACCTTCTGTGGTTACTCCAGAGGTTTTTCCTATTCCTGATGCTATTTCTGATATGATTTCTAAGGAATGGTACTCCTTTTAATCCTTCAAGGTTTAAAAAATTGTATCCTTTACCAGCAATTTCAATTGAGTTTTGGGAAAAGATCCCCAAATGGGGCTATTTCTACTCTTGCTAAACATACCACTATTCCTATGGAAGATAGTACTTTCTTTAAAGATCCTTTAGATAGGAAACTTGAATCTTATCTATGGAAAGCCTATTTATATTCAGGTCATCTTCTCAGGCCTGCAATTTCTTTGGCTGATGTTGCAGCTGCATCAACTTTTTGGTTGGAGAATTTAGCGCAACAAGAATTGGATTCTGACTTATCTAGCATTGTTCGCTTACTGCAACATGCTAATCATTTTATTTGTGATGCTATTTTTGATATTATCAAAATTGATGTTAGATCCATGTCTTTAGCTAGTTTAGCTAGAAGAGCTTTGTGGCTTAAATCTTGGAATGCTGATATGACATCTAAGTCTAGATTACTATCTCTTTCTTTCCAAGGTAATAATTTATTTGGTTCTCAGTTGGATTCTATTATTTCAACTGTTACTGGGGGGAAGGGAGTTTTTTTGCCTCAGGATAAAAAACCTAAGGGTAAATCTAAGACTTCTAATCGTTTTCGTTCCTTTAGTCAAAATAAGGAACAAAAACCTAATCCTTCCCCAAGGAATCTGTTTCCAATTGGAAGCCTTCCTCAAATTGGAATAAATCCAAGCCATTTAAGAAACCAAAGTCAGCCCCTAAGTCCGCATGAAGGTGCGGCCCTCATTCCAGCTCAGCTGGTAGGGGGCAGATTAAGGTTTTTCAAGGATGTTTGGATAAATTCTGTCCAAAATCAATGGATTCAGAGCATTGTCTCTCAGGGGTACCGAATAGGATTCAGAGTAAGACCTCCTGTGAGATTTTTTTCTCTTGCGCATCCCAGCAAATCCAGTAAAAGCTCAAGCTTTCCTGAAGTGTGTTTCAGACCTGGAGGTTTCAGGGGGTAATCATGCCAGTTCCTTTTCAGGAACAAGGTCTGGGGTTTTATTAAAATCTATTCATTGTCCCAAAGAAGGAAAATTCCTTCAGACCAGTTCTAGATCTGAAAATTTTGAATCGTTAAGTAAGAGTACCAACTTTCAAGATGGTGACTATAAGGACTATTCTACCTTTTGTTCAGCAAGGACATTATATGTCCACGATAGACTTGCAGGATGCATACCTTCATATTCCGATCCATCCAGAACATTATCAGTTCCTGAGATTCTCTTTTCTAGACAAGCATTACCAATTTGTTGCTCTTCCATTTGGCCTAGCAACAGCTCCAAGAATCTTTTCAAAGGTTCTCGGTGCCCTACTCTCTGTAATCAGAGAGCAGGGTATTGCGGTGTTTCCTTATTTGGACGATATCTTGGTACTAGCTCAGTCTTTACGTTCTGCAGAATCTCACACGAATCAACTAGTGTTGTTTCTTTGAAAACATGGTTGGAGGATCAATTTACCAAAAAGTTTCTCGATTCCTCAGACAAGGGTTACCTTTTTAGATTTCCAGATAGATTCAGTGTCCATGACTCTGTCTCTCACAGACAAGAGACGTTTAAAATTGGTTGCAGCCTCTCGGCACCTTCATTCTTAGTCATTCCCTTTAGTGGCTATGTGCATGGAAGTTTTAGGTCTCATGACTGCACCATCGGACCCAATTCCCTTTGCTCGTTTTCACATGAGACCTCTCCAGCTTTGTATGCTGAATCAATGGTGCCGGGATTATACAAACATATCACAATTAATATCCTTAAATCCCAATGTTCGACACTCTGACGTGGTGGTTAAATCACCAGAGTTTAGTTCAAGGGGCCTCTTTTGTTCGACCAACCTGGACTGTGATCACAACAGATGCAAGTCTTTCTGGTTGGGGAGCTGTATGGGGATCTCTGACAGCACAAGGGGTTTGGAAATCTCAAGAGGTGAGATTACTAATCAATATTTTAGAACGTGCAATTCTCAGAGCTCTTCAGTTTTGGCCTCTGTTGAAGAGAGAACCGTTCATTTGTTTTCAGACAGACAATATCACAACAGTGGCATATGTCAATCATCAGGGTGGGACTCACAGTCCCCAAGCTACGAAAGTCGTATCTCGGATACTTGTTTGGGCGGAATCCAGCTCCTGTCTAATTTCTGCGGTACATATTCCAGGTGTAGACAATTGGGAGGCGGATTATCTCAGCCGTCAGACTTTACATCCGGGTGAGTGGTCTCTCCATCCAGATGTGTTTTCTTAGATTGTTCAGATGTGGGGTCTTCCAGAGATAGATCTGATGGCCTCTCATCTAAACAAGAAACTTCCCAGATACCTGTCCAGGTCCAGGGATTTTCAGGCGGAAGCAATGGATGCGTTGACACTTCCTTGGTGTTATCAACCTGCTTATATTTTCCCGCCTCTAGTTCTTCTTCCAAGAGTGATCTCCAAAATCATCATGGAACAATCGTTTGTGTTGCTGGTGGCTCCAGCATGGCCTCACAGGTTTTGGTATGCAGATCTTGTTCGAATGTCCAGTTGCCAACCTTGGCCACTTCTGTTAAGGCCGGACCTATTGTCTTGAGGTCCGTTTTTCCATCAGGATCTCAAATCATTAAATTTGAAGGTGTGGAAATTGAACGCCTAGTGCTAAGTCATAGAGGTTTCTCTGACTCGGTGATTAATACTATGTTACAAGCTCGTAAATCTGTCTCTAGGAAGATTTATTATCGAGTTTGGAAGGCTTACATTTCATGGTGTTTTTCTCATAAATTCTCTTGGCATTCTTTTAGAATTCCTAGAATTTTACAGTTTTTTCAGGATGGTTTGGATAAGGGTTTGTCTGCAAGTTCCTTGAAAGGACAAATCTCTGCTCTTTCTGTTTTATTTCACAGAAAGATTGCTAAACTTCCTGATATTCATTGTTTTGTACAGGCTTTGGTTCGTATAAAGCCTGTAATTAAATTAATCTCTCCTCCTTGGAGTCTTAATTTGGTTTTGAAGGCATTACAGGCTCCTCCTTTTCAACCTATGCATTCTTTGGACATTAAATTACTTTCTTGGAAAGTGTTGTTCCTTTTGGCCATCTCTTCTGCTAGAAGAGTTTCTGAACTATCTGCTCTTGTGAATCTCCTTTTCTGATTTTTCATCAGGATAAGGCGGTTTTGCAGACTTTATTTAATTTTTTACCTAAGGTTGTGAATTCTAACAACATTAGTAGAGAAATTGTTGTCCCTTCCTTGTGTCCTAATCCTAAGAATTCTTTGGAAAGATCCTTTCATTCTTTGGATGTGGTGAGAGCTTTGAAATATTATGTTGAAGCTACTAAAGATTTCAGGAAGACTTCTAGTCAATTTGTTATATTTTCTGGTTCTAGGAAAGGTCAGAAGGCGTATGTGTGTGTGTGTGTGTGTGTGTATGTATATGTATATGTATATATATATATATATATATATATATATATATATATATATATATATATATATATATATAATAAATATAATATATAAGGGCCTTTTGTAGGAGTCTGCACTGATTGGCTACACTGCATGTCTGTCAAAAGCACTGAGATAAGGGGGCGGTCTGCAGAGGCTTAGATAAAAGGTAATCACAGAGGTAAAACAAATATTAATATATCTGTGTTTTGTTTATGCAAAACTGGGGAATGGTAAATAAAGGGTTTATCTATCTTTTTAAACAATGAAAAAAATCTGGTGTAGACTGTCCCTTTAATCTACTTCCATGTTGAATTTCATTTTAAATTCTAATTATCCTTTTCTATTGGATGATTATAATTTAAAATTAAATACTTTCTTGCTATTGGCTGATTAAAATCAGTCAACAGGGATTTAGTGATTTAAAAACAGCCAATAGGGATGAAGCCTATCCTTTGCTTTGGATCGCACACAGCTGTTCTTCTAACCAATCCTACGCTTTGGATTGAAGCAAGTACACAGCCTTAATCGACATCTGACCAATCCAACGTCTAGGATTGTCTAACAACTACTGCCATCCGTTCGCGTTACTGATTACTTGGTCACGTGACCCGGAACCATCTTGGTCTGTTTTTTCAGCTTCGTCACACATGTTGGCAATATTTGTTTGCTAACCACTTGTATCTGCCTAACGGAACCCTTAGGCTCCTTGTCCTAATAAGGTACTTTTTACTATTGTCACCTCATTTGGAGACTTATATCAGGATATTTCCCTAATAGCACCACAAGATTCACAATTTATTTTCATGGTCCTTTATGTTTTTATATCTGTACGTGTTTAACATAGAACTGTCTACTGTTTTTTTTTTGTTTAACCTTGCAAGGCATATGATTTTATGCTATTAATTTATATACATATTAAAGTGTTCAAATCTTTTCATACTTTTAGTATACGGTATTGGATGTTATGCACATATCTGAATAGGACTTCTATCCATCACACATTCTACTTATGGAACTCATCTTAATTTGCTATTCATTTAGCGCTCACCTATACTGTTTGTTTCTATTTTTATCTTTACATCTTGAGGAAGGTTGTAATTTTTTAGTTGTAGCTTTGATTGAGTTATAGAGGTGCATTCCCTCATACTGTTTTTTTGCTTAGTTTAGGGTTAGGGGGTTAGTTGTTAGTGTAAGTATAGTTTTGTGTTGGGAGGTGATGGTTTATGCTTTAATTACCTAACCAACCCCCATCCTCCATACCTGTATGGGGGTTTATTAAGTTATTATTGATGTTTAGCATGCAGTAGGCTTTAATCACCTAACCACCCCCCCCATACCTATATAGGGGTTGATTAGGTGATTGATGTTAAGCATGCAGTAGGCCTAACCACCCCCCTATACCTGTATGGGGGGTTGATTTGGTTAGGGCAGCTTAGGGGTTAATAGTTCACCTTTCTAAAATGTTAAAAGAATATGCATCATACATAAGAATGCATAATATTTTAAACTATTGTATATAAATTTATTTTTTCTTGTGTCTTATTGTAAACATAAATATATTTTTAAAAATGTATATTTGTTACAAAAGTCATTAGTATTACAATTGTATTATTGCATAACAGGCATACAGTTATGTAATACTATAATTATAATGCAACTGTCTATTTTAACATAAATATCCATTTTAAAAATATATATTTAAAATAATAAATACATCAAGCAAGAATATCTACATTTTAATTTATATCCAATACTTAAACTAATATGCATTATACATGAACCAAGCATGTTATTTTAAACATTGTAAATATAATGTAGTTAGGCTTTGCATTGATATTGAAATGCATGTATATTGCATGTTTTAAGTATTGCAAATATATTAAAACTTATTTATGTTAACATAATATCTATTTCATCACTAATAAACACAACAAGCTAATATATATGTATGTTATAGTAGTCAATAGCATTAAATTATATTTTTACATAACAGGCATGCAGTTATGTAGGACTATAATTTTAATTATACTGTATTTTTAATATCAAAGAATAAACACAACAAGCAACATTAATTACATTTTAATGTATATGCAAATATTTAAATATGTATTCTACATAATGCATTGTCACGAATACCTCAGGATTCAGCTGAGAAAGGGTTAATTCTGTTCAGCTTGTGAGCTAAAAACAGTTGTTTGTTTTTTAAAAATAGCTGTGTACTGGGTTTGTTTGTGTTTTCTTTGATGTGCCAGAACCCCTCATAAATAATTTCTAAAAAACCCTTCCTCCAAATGTTATTGTGTATGCATTGAGTCAATCTGTCAGCTCCAGAGATACCACAGTGCTTCTCCCCCATATCCTGAGGAGGTCAATAAAAGGACATTGGTCAAATGCCTATATGTGTTTAAAGACAGGGGGGTTTCTTAACCCGCCCAGGAGGGTGTGGTCAGGCAACCTGATCTATGGAAAATAGGTATAAGAATCTTATTTTTCAGCTATGAGATGTCATTCTTACAAGGGAGGCTGTGACAACACAGAGTAAGGACCCAATTGCTTCATGCCATCTCTCTGGTAACAGATTCCAAAGACTAGTACAGTGTAAGGTTTCTAATTTTCTTCTTTTTATTTTGAAAAACTGTTTGCTAATGTGTAATTTTATTTGTAACAACTTTTTTATTAATAATGCATTGTGCATAATGTTTTTGGCATAATAAATAATTATTTTATTAAGTTTGGCCTTTGTCTAATAATTGAACCACGTTACTGAAAGAGACTGGAATATTAGAACTGTATAATTTAGGTTATTTTCTGCTAAATTGTACTCAGAAAGCTAATGTGCAAGGCTGGGTTTTTCCTTAGGATTTTCCCTTTAATAAATCATAAGTGGTGGCAGCATTGTTATGTGGGTGGCATTAAAGGGGAGTTTGGGCATTTCTTTTAAGTCTAGTACAGACTAGAGAGTGTTGTTAACCTTTGCACCCACTGAACTAAATCACAAGCTGGTCTGGTGTGGCTAGATTGTGACCTATTAGTGAGAGAAGAAGGGGTCTGATAACCCATTCTGTGCCAAATAAGTGACTGGCGCAGGGTTGGATAACCTTGGTTCGTCACATGCATTATTTCAAATATTGAATATTTATATGTAGGGCCGTAACTTCTACAGTTTGTTTAAGATTATGGCCGTTTAGAGGTCAATGTTTAAATTATGTGCATAGTCATGTACAATGCATATTGTTAAAGTATTGTGTGTATATATATTTATAGAGTAAAAGGTATTTAATGATGCTTTCTATTATTTAAAGCTAAACATATTTTCAAATATATATATATATATATATATATATATATATATATATATATATATATATTTATATATATACTATGTGTGTGTGTGTATGTGTATATATATATATATATATATGTGTGTGTGTGTTTGCAACAATAAATCCCTTTCAAGATATCTAGTTTAAATAATCTACATTGTACATGACAATGCATATTTTGTCAAGGAGATGTTATAAACACCGAAGGGTCAGTAAAACCTAGCCGGGCTCCTGGAACTGAGTGCCGGACTGGAATTGAGACGCAGTTGGCCCTTCTTAGGGCTGCCGATTGAGCAGGGTGCAGGGGGATCAAGTCGCCCTTTTAGTATGTTTTTGCCAATTTGATGAGGCACCTAGGGATACCACTTGTTTGGGGGTGCTAACTTCTGGGAGGAATGGGGGACACTTCAATTCCGGTCCTCCATTCCTCCTGTCGATGTTTTGAATATCAGAGCCAGATATACTATTCTATAGCACTCTCTGGCAGCCAGTGGGTTAAGATTTAGCACTCCAGTCCTGCAAAACAAATACAGTGAACATACTCATTGTTAGAATGCTGCATCTTACTTACAAGTCTCCAGTATTTCCCATTTCCTGTGTGAGGTATAGGCCTTAAATACTCAACTTGACTTAAAAGTAATTTTTTAACATCATATATGCAACCATTTCCAAAAGGGTTAACGTCTAAAATTGCTTACTTCCTCGTTTGGTCCATTAGCGTTTACATCCTACATAAGCCATTGTGTGTGGTTCCCTAGATGCTACTGATTTACATTTGCCCCTTCCACTTCAGTCTGCAGTTTGTTTTTTTTTGTAACAAGCAACTTGATTCTATGGGCACTGCTTTTCAATGACCTGATAATGTAGGATATTGCAGATAATATTACAATGACATCACTAATAATATGATAGTATCACATCGCTAATAATGTCACATCTCGTGTCTTTGGACTCTGTTTACCATTGATTTTATGTAGGATATTGCTGATATTATTAGCAATGTCATACTGTCATATTGTTACATCTTGTGTCTTTGGACTCTGTTTACCATTGACCGTATGTAGGATATTGCTGATAATATGACAGTATGACATCACTAATAATGTCACATCTTGTGTCTTTGGACTCTGCTCACCATTGACCTTATGTAAGATGTTGCTGATGATATGACAGTATGACATCACTAATAATGTCACATATTGTGTCTTTGGACTCTGCTCACCATTGATCTTATGTAGGATATTGCTGATAATATGACAGTATGACATCACTAATAATGTCACATCTCATGTCTTTGGACTCTGCTCACCATTGACCTTATGTAGGATATTGCTGATAATATGACAGTATGACATCACTAATAATGTCACATCTCGTGTCTTTGGACTCTGCTTACCATTGACCTTATGTAGGATATTGCTGATATGACAGTATGACATCACTAATAATGTCACATCTTCTGTCTTTGGACTCTGCTTACCATTGACCTTATGTAGGATATAGCTGATAATATGACAGTATGACATCACTAATAATGTCACACCTTGTGTCTTTGAACTCTGCTCACCATTGACCTTTATGTAGGATATTACTGATAATATGACAGTATGACATCACTAATAATGTCACATCTCGTGTCTTTGGACTCTGCTCACCATTGACCTTATGTAGGATATTACTGATAATATGACAATATGACATCACTAATAGCTACTTCTTGGTAAATAGAGCCGGCAGTGAGACATTGCAGCTCTACATCACTGAAAATGACACAATAATATAGTGTTATTGCTTTACAAAAAATAAATAAATATTCAAATGTTACTGTTTTCTGGAGTGCGCACGTGTCTTGAGCGCTATATCAATTTACCATAACTTGTTATGTCCTTTTGTTTCTAAATGAAAGATATTGTGTAAATGTTAATCTACAGGATGTGTCGGTGTGAAACCTACGGTTGTAGCAAAGCTTGAGCGCGGGGAGGAGCCATTTATGACAAGTGTTCAGGAGCAGGCGGAGGAGCCGATTACTCTCTTTCCTGCAATAGGTGGGTAATAAATATGGTACCGTCCAGTGACTGGTCTACAGGATGAGTTTAGCTTATCACAGCTCAAAGGGATATGATGTCCAATGAGTCCTTCACAGTATAGTGCAGTGCTTTTGTTTTTATATTTTGTTTAAATGGATATTTCTGTGCTAAATAATCACCTTTTTTTGTGGAAGTTGTCCCTATCAGCCAGTGAACAGTAGAGTTCTAGAACTGTTATACATAGTCATGCACTTGCTGGTAGCCTTACTTCCATTTTTTTTTATAGGGACATAAATGTGCCAAAATCTGTGTTCGATAAATGCACACAATAATAAAATGTTCTATGTGTGTAACCCCTGCAAAGGTCAGCTCCAGAGCAGTAATGCACTATGGGAGCTAATTGCTTACACCTGGTGAGCCAATAACAAGAGGCATATGTGTGTACTCGCTAATCAGCAGCTAGCTGCCTGCAGTGCATTGCTGCTTCTAAGCCTACCTAGGTATGTTTTTCAACAAAAGACACCAAGAGAATGAAGCCAATTTGATTATACAAGTAAGTTAATAATTCTGATCCACAGGTGTTGTTGCTTGTCTTATCGTGTCTTGCTTTTAGCGCTGCCTTTCTACCTCCAAATGAACAAAAAACAAATTTCTAAGTTTACATTTTGTTATACCAGGCAACAAAAACTTATTTCAAACGATCATTTTATGACCATCCATCCAATTTTCCATTATTCCTATAGTTGATATTATTTGTATCCAATTAAGGTGAATATGTAAATTTTAAAAATCATGATTGAGAACAACAGTCATTTAGGGGTTAGTAAATGTAATACCTCTCTAACACTGTGCATAATGTTGAACGCATTAGTTTTATACTCTTCAAATTGACCATTTATTTATAGTAATTGTCTGTTGTATTTTCTTTCAATAGATGAATCTACAATCTGGACAATTAGTGCAGAACATCAATATGCTATTGCATATATCAAGGAATATAGCAAAGAAGAGAACAAGACCACACAATTTCACAAAAACATTTTCCTAAATAAGTATATTTATAATTCACAAGCATGCTCGCCACAAACTATTCATCAAAATAAGGAAACATTTAATTGTTCTGAACTTGTTAAAAAATGTTTTGCTAAGAACACTCCCCTTCTGAACTATCAGATGATTCACACTATGAAAGAGCCAATGACTTGCCCTGAATGTGGAAAAATATTTGCTCGTAAATCAAATCTTGTTCGACATCAGAAAAGCCACACAGGGGAGAAACCATTCTCATGTTCTGAATGTGGGAAATGTTTTACAAGTAAGGCATATTTTCTAATTCATAAGGAAACTCACATGGGTAAAATACCATTTACCTGTCTTGAATGTGGTAAATGTTTTAGTGTGCAGCAATCCTTTGTTAGACATCAGAGAATTCACACTGGAGAGAAGCCATTTTCATGTTCAGATTGTGGGAAATGCTTCAGACAGCAGTCATGCCTTATCACTCATCAGAGAATTCATACAGGGGAGAAGCCATTTTCATGTTCTGAATGTGACAAACGGTTTACTCAGCGACAAGCACTTATTCGTCACGAAATAATTCACACGGGAGAGAAACCATTTTCATGTTCTGATTGTGGGAAAAGTTTTACCTGCCGCCCAAACCTTCTTGCTCACCAACGAGTTCATATGGAGGAAAAGCCATTCTCATGTTCAGAATGTGGCAAAAATTTCCATCAACAATCAAAGCTTCATAAACATCAGAAAATCCATACAGGAGATAAACCGTTTTCATGTGTAGAATGTGGAAAATGTTTTGTCCAACAATCTGATCTTAACAAACATCAAAAGACGCATACACGAGAAAAACAATTTTTATGTTCTGAATGTGGGAAATGTTTTACCTGTCTCCCTAATCTTATTATGCATGAGCGAATACACACAGGAGAAAAACCATTCTCATGTTCTGTGTGTGGGAAATGTTTTATCCAACAATCGGACCTTAAAAAACATCACCAGACTCATACAGGAGAGAAACACTTTTTATGTACTGAATGTGGGAAATATTTTAGTAGCAAATCATATCTTGTTATACATAAGGAACTACACACAGGGAATAAGCCATTTTTGTGCCTTGATTGTGGAAAATGTTTCAGTCTACATAGAAACCTTATTAGACACCAAAAACTTCATACCACAGAGTGACCATTTGTATGAGCCAATAGTGGGAAATGTCAACAATGGCAGTTTTACTCAAGCCATCTTCCTTTTTGGTGCTGCACCATTAGCAGGGCCCAGGCTCCACCTCCAGATGTCTCCAGTTTTAATATTCTGCACAAGTAAACTGAGTCAGCCTCCACTCCAAATAATCAATTTAGTCGGTAACACAAAAACATAAAATCATTGGAAAATTAGACATTGTGTGTAATTCATAGTGTTTTGTTGAAAGTCAGTTAACAGTTTCCAAAATAAACAATCCTGTTATTCAGTTGCAGACATTTAAATAATTAACACACCAATCAGAATTAAGCATTACTTAAGCTTTTCTATCATTTAATCTAAAGGGACATTTCTTTCATATAGGTGGGAAGAAACGATGTGCTTGATTTCTTCAGTGAAAGGTGCTTCAGAGCATATTGAAGCCCAGTTCCCCTCAGAGTACAGTGCTTGTCAGAGGGATGTGAAGGGAGTATTGTCTTATGATACAATATTTTCGCCTTGTGGGAAATCCTTCATAGGCTCTCTGTAAATTATATTGCAGGGACTCGTCTTCTGCCTCCCTTCTTTTAAAGACCCTATCGATAGAAAACTTGAATCTTATCTAAGAAGGGCATTTTTACATACTGGCTATATACTTAGACCAGCTATATATATTACTGACGTTGCTGCTGCTTCTGGTTAACCAGTCTTGCACAGCAGTTATCTACTGACCCTGCATATTGTAATCTATTGAATTTAATTAAAATGCAAACAATTTTATATAGTGGCTAAATAATTGTCTGTTCTGAAGTTCTAGGTAGACATTTATTTGTGAAGTTTTCGGCCTATGAATTCTATTCTGGGATAAAGTGGTTTATTGATATAGTTAACCATCTATATAATAAGGCCTGTTAATATAAGCTATAAACTCCTTATTAGGTCTGTTTCACCAATATATATGCTCTAAGAACTAATTAAGTAAGCAACTTGAGTGCCGACCAGGCTATTATAGCAGGTATTTCTTTGCTGGATATTGAAAATTAAACTTGTTACTAGGGCAAGAAAACTATTTTTATCACTAAGGTAAAACGGTTAAAACTGTGATATTGAGATAGCAAACTAGGACAGTGACAGTATTATAAGTGGATTAAATTATAATTGACATAAAAAAAATATTGCTAATTCCTCATACATTATGTAAGAATATAGGAGTGGATAATCTTCCACTTTCACTTCCACTTACAGGCCTATATCACTTATTTCTTTATAGACTTCATTTTTTGCACATACACTAATTTTTCTTAGCTGTCTACTCTCACCGAACCTGCCTAGTTTGGCAGTTTATCATGCTATACATAGCCAACATTTGTTTCTTATATATTTCTTTTTTTTATAGATACACATAGTTCACGCTGTCTTTACGGCTTTCATTTCTTTCTTTCCTCTCCTTTTATGGATACATTTCTAGGGATTAGCAGAACTGACATAGGCACAATGCCACCAAAAATCAAGGACAGAAAGCCCAGGTCAAGTATAGGTAGTTTAGAGACAGGGGCAGTAGATTTTTCACCTGGCCCTAATACTGTCATTGACACTAATAACCTAGTAAAACAAATATCTGATATATTTTTGCCACAGTTTGAAGGAGTTAAAACAGAATTAACCCTTTAAGGACACAGCTTTCAGTTTGCTCAATTGTTTTATGACGGAAAAATTCTGTCATATGTCCTTAAGAGGTTAACAAGTGAACTTAAACAAATATCTAGCAGACTTGTAGAAATTGAGAATAGGATATCTGATTTAGATGATCTACAACATACACAACAAACTTTATTGAATGTCCAGACTAAGACTATAGAAACTTTGCAATTACGACTAGATGACTTAGAGGACAGGTCACAGAGAAATAATCTAAAAATAGTAGGCCTCCCAGAGACGCCTGAATTCTCCAATCTTATGAAATTTGTAAAAAATACACTACCAGAAATGCTTGATATGCCCCCAAGTAGTACGGAGATTGTTGTTGAAAGAGTTCACAGATTGGATACAAACCAAAAAAAAGATAATTCCACAAAGTTCAAAAGACCAGTGCTAGTAAAATTGTTGAACTTTCAGGACAAACAGAATCTTATCCTACTATAGGAAAAAAGCTACTGTAGAGATAAACAAAGAACGTATCTTTTATATTTCAAGATTTCTCTGCTGAAACAGTAAATAGGAGGAGGACTATGGCCCCCTGGTGTACGCAGCTGATCAGTACAGGCTATCAAGCGACAATGATCTAGCCTGCAAAAATTTATTTTTTTCTAGACAATAATACATTTACATTAAATACAGTAGAGGAGGTTAGACTTTTTCTGGAAAATAAGAAATTATAGTAGAAAAATGTATATACAATTTTATTGTCTAATGAGTTGGCCACTGGCTTGGTTGTTCTGTACCATCTTTTTATTTATCTTATTAGTCTTCTCCTTCCTTCTTTCTTTTTTTTTTCCTCTCTCTTTCTGCTCTCTCTCTCCCCATGGCTATCCCCCTTGTTGGTTATTCTTCGGGCGAAGTTAAGGCGATTGAAAACTTGTTTCAATATAAATTAAAAAATTAATTAATTTACTCTCTTGGAATGTGGGGGGTTTCTCCTCCCCCGCCAAGAGGAAGAAAATAATCCATCATTTGAAAAGCTATAAACCAGATATTGTTTTCCTTCAGGAAACCCATTTGAGCCTTCAGGAAGCAGAGAAATTAAGAATAGGTTGGATCGGGGAGGTGATAGCGATCCCAGCAGTAAAAAGAAAGAGAGGAGTGGCATGCATCTTTAGTAAAAAACTAGTCTTTCAGCTAATATCTCAATATAAAGATGTGGAGGGAAGATATCTGATTCTAGAAATAGAGATCATCGATTGCCGCTATATGCTATGCAATCTGTATGCACCAAATGATTGTCAGACAGACTTTTGGGATAAGCTATACGCGAAATTAATCAATTCAATAGATTCTCAACTGATCATAGGGGGGGATTTTAACAGTGTTTTTGCTCCCCAGCTGGACAGATTAAGAACTAGTGGCTCATATGGGTCTAGGAAAGAGGCTAAGATATTGACCGTCTTCTCGAAAGGTCTCAAACTTAGGGATATATGGAGAATTCAACATCCAGATGAGAAAATGTTCACTTGTGAATCTAAATAATTCCGTACATTCTCAAGAATAGATATGTTCCTAGTGACTGAAAGGCTTTTACAGTTAGAAATTAAGACAGACATTAAGAATATAATCATATCAGATCATGCCATTATTTCTATGTCTGTCCAGCTGGGGAGTAAAAGGGACAGTTTTTGTGGCAAAATCTTTTCCCCCTCCTTTTTACATTCCAATATTTGTTTTAGAAATTGGTTGATCCAAAAATGGAGGGACTATGTATCTCTAAATAAAGAATATATACCTAAAACAGAAATATTTTGGGAGGCCGGAAAGGCTTTTCTTAGAGGGGAAATAAAGGCAAAAGGAAAAGAAAGACAAGAGTAAGGGAACTACAATTAACAAATTATCTTAAAAATAAATTTATAAAATATATCGACAATCCCAATAGGGATAATTGGGTTATTTACCAAAAGGCTAAAACAGAGAGGGAGATATTTTTAACCCAAAATCAGATACAAGAAGATCTTAAAAAATAAAGCTACATATGGTACTTTCTCCCCTAAAACGGACCAAATTCTCTCAAATATCTCTAAAAGTAAGAAGAAAAATAACTATATAGGTACAATTATATCTGAGGGTAAAAAATATAATACTCCAAATGACATCAATAGGCAGTTTCAGATATTTTATCAAAAACTTTACTCCCCTGTAGAAGTCAACCAGGAGGCAAAAAGAAGTTTTTGGAATGATATTAAAATACCAAAAATATCCGCAGATCAAATAAACAAAGAGATTACAGTAGAAGATACGCTAAAAGCTATTAAAGAGTCAGCTCTAGGGAAGGCTCCAGGTCCCGATCAATTGCCCATCGAATTCTATAAAGTACTCTCGGATGAGATAGCTTCTACTCTAAGTTGTTTAATAAATATTTTGTGTTTCGATTTAAATCCTCTCAAACCTTTACTGCATCTAATATTACACTTATCCTAAAGAAAGATAAGGATCCCAATTCAATGGATTTATATAGACCAATTTAACTCCTTAACAGTGACTATAAATTATTAGCAAATATATTAGCTACTCATCTTAAAAAGATTATAGGAGATGTTATTCATCCAGATCAAACTGGATTTATACCAGGTAGAACAGCGCAGAAGAACATAAGAAAGGCTATGACTATAATTGAATATGTACTAGCATCCCATAGGACAGGGTCATGCACAAAGCAAGATTTTACTTTATTAACGGTTGATGCAGAAAAAGCCTTTGACCCATTTACTAACGACTTTAAATAAATTTGGTTTTTCAGGGCATTTTTATAATTATATCTCGTTGCTATACCAGAACCCAATCTCATATCTTAGTATAAATAACATTCTCTCCCCTCCTATAACTCTGTATAAAGGAACAAGACAGGGGTGCCCCCTCTCACCATTATTATTCAACATTGCCATTGAGCCCCTAGCAATAAAAAGTCGAGAAAAATTGAAGGGTATAAAAATACAGAATCTCCCTTCATTTCTACGTAAGGCGGACATTCAAAAATTTAATTCAAGCTGTTCCCGCTTTCTCTAGGCCCCCCCAAAAAAAACGTATCGCGTTATCAAGATTAATGCACCCAAAAGATTTGGGCGTATTTGCATTCCCGAATCTCGCAAATTATAATTTGGCATGTTTGGCCAGAATAGCTTTGGCTTGGTTAACAAGTGCTAATTATGTTGCAGCTTGTGATATAGAAGAGAATATAATGTCTCCCTATGCCCTCAAAGCGATGTTACATGCTTCTCAACCTAAAAAAGTTCGAGAATATTCATTAAAATATACAATTAATAATGTAATCCTAGCATGGCATAAAATCTGTAGCTTGTTAGAGGTAAAGCATACGCTCTCCAATTATCTACCTATTAGAGGAAATCCAGATTTTGAAAGCGGTTGCATATCATCTGCCTTTAGAAAATGGTCAGCAAATTATTTGAATCTTCTGATACAGGTGGTGGACTCAGCCTCCAATCATATAAAAACATTTGATTCTCTAGTTAGAGAGTTCAATTTAGATAGATCATTTTTTGCTTATTTGCAAATCAGACACTTTTACTATAATCAGAAATCTCCGGAAGGAGATGTTTGGACACCGGGCCCACTAGATACTATTATTAGTAGGTTTTCTATGGGTAACCACTCCATTTCACATATCTATAGACTGCTAACACTTAAGGAGGCAAAGATGAAGGTAAATAACCTCTTCTACATTTGGAAACTAGACTTTCCCGAAATTGATCTGGATTATTTTCAAAAGAGCTTTAATAGGGTAAGAAAGTTTTCAATCAACATGGCAATAAGAGAAGCTCGTTTAAAACTTCTTAATAGAGCCTATCTGACTCCTAGCAGAATGGGTAAATGGAAGGGGGATATGGCCTGCTATAGATGTAAATTCCCTTCTGCAGATCTATTCCATGTCTTCTATGCCTGTCCATAAACGGTTAAACTATGGAAACAAGTGGAATATTGGCTGAACAGATTTCTGCCAGCCAGGATATCACTTAAGCCTCTATATATTTTTTTTCTGGTTCATGACCAGATTCTGAATAAGTCTCTGATTAACACTGTAATCCTATTAGTTAGACAGATGATTTTAAGAGTATGGAAGGATAAAAATGCTCCCAGTATAGCCTCTGTAATACGTAATATACAATACCAATTGGTGCTAGACCAAAATAATCCATCAATTTTTGAAGAAAAAAAAAATTAAAAAAAATTACCTGGCAAAATGGGATAAAGTAATCTTAGGTCAGCCCAGAGAGGTCCAGTTGCAGTTATTAGGATATTTTCGTAAGTCACCGGACTTTTTACAATTGTTATTATCAGACAGATACCCCGAGTTCTGGAGACAACATTTCTTTTGAGGATGGGGGGGCGGGGCTTGGTGGGAGGAGAGAGAGTGTTGTTGTGTTTTTTTTTTCTTTCTTTCTTATGAGAATAACTCACGTATATCTAGGAAAGCTCTCTCGTTCAAACTCTCTGTGAATGTAGGTTAAGGTTACCCACAAAGTAAGAAGTATAGGTATCAGTATTTAGAAGTATTGTGTTTGGTTTTTTTTTGTGTGTTGTGGCGTGTTATAGAGAAACTTATGTGAGAAATATTAATATTTTTCACAAATGTATATTGTCTTTTTTTTCAATCTTTTTTTGTGTAAGAAAACAATAATAAAAATTATATTTTAAAAAAAATGCAATTTTATTTGCAATGCAGTATTTGATATTATGAAAATTAAAGTCAAAATCAAGTTTCTAGCTATACTTACCAGAATAGCCCTATAGCTTAAATCCTGGAATGCTGACATGGTGTCTAAAATTTGATTATTATCTTTCTTTTTCCAATGAATGAAATGGTTTGGGTCTAAACTGTATTCTATTATTTCTAAAATTCCTGGAGGTAAATGAGATTTTCTTCGTCAAGACAAAAAGTCAAAAGGAAAATTTAAAGCTCCTAATCGTTTTTGTTCCTTTCATAAGAATATAGAACTAGAAAACTGACTCCTCCCTTAAACCCTGTCCATGACTCTTTCCCTGACAATACAGAGACAAATAAAATTGATTTCAGCTTGTCTGAGCCTTCAGTCTCTCATTCCCTTCAGTGCCTCAGTGTATGGAAGTACTAGGCCTCACGATTGCAGCTTTGGATGCACTTCCATTTGCTCGATTTCACATGAGGCCTCTTCAGCTTTATATGCTGCATCAATAGTGCAAGGATTATACTCTGATATCCCAAGTGATAATCTTAGATCCCAGTACGCACTTATCCCAGAACCACCAGTCTATTACTCAGGGTGCTTCTTTTGCTCGTCCACAGCTCGTCACCACAGATGCAAGTCTTTCAGGTTAGGGAGCTGTCTGGGGGTCTCTGACAGCAAAAGGAGTTTGGAATCCTTGAGAGGCAATTCTTACCACAATCTCAGAGCTGTGGTTAACTGTTTTGCGAAACTAAAGTTGCACAAAACACTTCTAAAGTACATTACAAAGTACAATTACACTGCTAACACAATCTAATAAAAAATATGTAAAAAAAATATTGCACAAAAAGTTAGAAAGGCTCAAAGATATGAGATCTCCGGTGTTAGAAAAAAAAAAGCTGACAAAGTACTTTAACATAGACATATATACAGATACATTTCTAAAGATGTATTTTGTATATGTATGTGTATATATATATATATATATATATATATACACACACACACAAAGGATTTAGAGGGTATATTCACTCTCGCCACTGTCCTACAACTGCAAGGGTGCTCTTGGAGAGTATACAGTAGGAAATGAAGTGAAGCACTCACTGGTCTTTGGATATCGTGAAATATTTATTTTGTGACGTTACGTGACCTCAAACGTCTGAAGAAGGGACATTTGAGGTCCCGAAATGTCACAAAATAAATATTTCACGTTGATATCCAAAGACCAGTGAGTGCTTCACTTCATTTCCTAATATATATATATATATAAAAATATGTGTGTGTGTATGTATTTATTGTAAATATTTCACATAGCAGAATATGTTCTATGTATTTTTAAATAGAATTTTCTATATATATCTATATGTGAGGTGCAGTCATAGGAGGCAGGTGAGGCAGCGCCTCACCTGTCCTATGTGTGTAATTACAATTTCTTTTTAATAATCTTTAATAAAAAAATATATATATTTTTTGATTTTTTTTTATCCCAATTAACCCTCCCCGCCGCCGCCACGCCAATATTCAATTAATTGAATTCCAATTTTTCGAAACTTAAGTTCATATCCATTATCCATGCATCCATCCTTATTGCGCAAGGAAGGAGAGGCTGCATTTACTGTAAATATTTCACATAGCAGAATATGTTCTATGTATTTTTAAATAGATTTTCCAATATATAATCTGTATATATCTATAAATGACGTACAGTCATAGGAGGCAGGTGAGGCAGCACCTCACCTGTCCTATGTGTGTAATTACACTTTCTTTTTAATAATTTTTATTAAAATATATATATATATATATATTATACCAACTGACCCCCTACCCTCCCCACTCCCTACCGCCAATATTCAATTAATTGAATTCCAATTTTTCAAAACTTAAGTTCATATCCATGCATCCATCCATATTGCGCAAGGAAAGAGAGGCTGCAAGACGTTCAGCTCCCCTCCCTTTGCGCAATATAGATGCATGTCTTTGAGCAAATTTTAATATGGGCCGCAGAGACTGCCACCCAGTGGCGCTTAGTCCACGGCCCATACCGCTCCTAGCCTCGGGAGCCAACCATCATTCAGCAGTCCGGTGCTCACGTGACTGTCTCAGTAGGTCTGGCGGGAAGTGAGACTGTGAGCAGACAGCCGAGTGACGTGTCCTGGAGCTACCAAGCTGCTCTGGTGCAATGCTGTGAAAAGTGGAGCATGCATTAAACTTTTTGGTCATTATTTTGGACATTGCATAAACCCTTAACCAACCACCGTATTAGGAAAGGTGAGTAATATTCTTAAAGACGAAGGAAGGAAATGCCAGACTAGAGCAGGAGCAAGCAGAAGCCGCAAAGATAGAGATGGTAGGTGTCTGACATAGTTTTCTTAAAGAGATGCAGCTACCACAACTAAAGAGATTTAAAAATACCATGGGATAGAATCCTTATCTATGTGATCTGGGATAAATTCTAAGTGACCTGCTGTTGATAATGACAGTTGTACAACAATGTTGCAGGGCTGTCTCTATTTATAGGTGGGTGAAGAGCTATCTCTAGACATTTCCAAAAAGTAGCAATGGATACTACTTTTTAGGGGCTAATAGCAACAAGAGCTGCCACTTACTCCTCTTCCATAGTGAGCCCATAACAGTCATGCAGCTGCGTTAGGTGCTATACAGAAGCTTTAAACTATATAACACTTAGGGGTATATTTAACAACAACTTTTAGCATATGTAATTGCTGCTTTTATGTGCGCATAATATAAGGTTTTAATGATGTTCCATTAATTGGGAAGATAAACAAAAAAGGATACTGCTTCGCTGCTGATGGTATTTACATTAGAAAAATGAGAGTATTATATACAGTATATATATATTCTCTGGATAAGTGTGTTTTTAGGAGAATGAGTCTAAAAGAGCAAGAAAACGTCATTATAGTTGAGTGTTTGCATTTTTGTTGGTTTCATTATTATTATTTCAAATCGTTGTGAATAAATTAGCATAGTTAGTGAATGTGATCTGCAAAGGAGCCTTAACTGATTACTAAAGTCATTTAATTGTATTACGCATTGAGACATGAGTTTGTCACTGTATCTCTGACAGCACTCTGTAATTATCATGTTAGGTAACAAGTATGGAGTTCATATGCTGGGGCCTTTGTCACTCTCCTCTCAGTGTTATAATCATCCAGCACTAATACTTCCTGAGACCCAGGTGTATGAGTAACACATGCTAGTGTGCCCTTAATTCAACAGAGACTAATGCTTTATTCATTGTTTTCTTTCTGCTGTGCTGCTGACTTATGTTACCCTTTTATTGCTGCTCCTGAACTTTCCTAGATAAACATTTCAGCAAAGGATAACAAGAGAAGGAAGCAAATGAAATAATAGAAGTAAAGTTTCTAATTAATTGTATGCCTTATCTGAATCATGAAATAAATATTTTAGGTTTTATTTTCCTACAATGTCCCTTTAATGTATTTCAAGGGTTAAATGCATAACTGAGAAGCTAATTTGTCCAAAAAATAAAGCATCTTTAAGAAAACATAATTTATGTAAGAACTTACCTGATAAATTCATTTATTTCATGTAATTGGCAAGAGTCCATGAGCTAGTGATGTATACATTCCTACCAGGAGGGGCAAAGTTTCCCAAACCTCAAAATGCCTATAAATACACCCCTCACCACACCCACAATTCAGTTTAACGAATAGCCAAGAAGTGGGGTGAAAAAGAAAGGAGTAAAAAGCATCAACAAAGGAATTTGGAAATAATTCATAACCACCAAAAAAAGGGTGGGTCTTATCGACTCTTGCCAATATGAAATAAATTAATTTATCAGGTAAGTTCTTACATAAATTATGTTTTCTTTCATGTAATTGGCAAGAGTCCATGAGCTAGTGACGTATAGGATAGCAATACCCAAGATGTGGAACTCCACGCAAGAGTCACTTTTCTCCACTTGCTCAAGTTTTTACTGGCACAAATATGAGTTGTGTTTTTTAAACAAGTTTTAAATAAAGCTCTGCTGTTTTTAAACAACCTCTTAGTGTTCAGTATCTCTTGGAGCTACGCTACCTATAGGGCACGAATCCCTTATCCTGGTCTCCTGTGCACACACCGGTTTGGCTGGTGCGTACCCTTTGTTTGCTGCAGAAATCCAGCCTGTTTCTATGGGCATGATTGATTGCCTTTCTTACAAGTGAGTACCCTGCTCTGATCTCCTTAAGATGCATCATTGATCTGCACCATTGGCGCCTCTTTCCATTTGTATTTCTTTAACAGATTGCTCCTTTGGAATGAAGTTAGAGAGCTGCCTACTAACAACTGCTATTCCACGCCTCCATCTGTGGGACTTATCCTCTGCTGGAAATTTGGACACTAAGTATCACAAGTAACTCCTTGGTCTGGGGGTGTATTCCACATATTGTGGTTGTTTATTGGGACATTTTATATATCGACTGCACCGCAACTGTTTTTACTATATTGCATATATTATTCTTAATCTGGCACACCTATCTATTTAGATATCTTTGATTAGATTATTGAAACATTTTGTAATTTGCGCCTCCTAGAGGATATCATATAACATTCTGATATATGTTTATTTTTTATATATTTTTTACAAAATAAAAGCAGCCATTTCGCTGAAAAAAATTAATCCACAGCCCAAATATAAGTTTATTCTCAAAAAATAAAAATAAAAACTTAAATCATAAGCAGAAGAATCAAACTGCAACTGCTGCCTGAAAAACTTTCCTACCAAAAACTACTTCTGAAGAAGCAAATACATCAAAATGGTAGAATTTAGTAAAAGTATGCAAAGAAGACCAAGTTGCTGCTTTGCAAATCTGATCAACCGAAGCTTCATTCTTAAAAGCCCAAGAAGTGGAAACTGATCTAGTAGAATGAGCCATAATCCTCTGAGGCGGGGTTTTGCCCGGCTCCAAAAAATCTTGATGAATCAAAAGCTTTAACCATGATGCCAAAGAAACGGCAGAAGCCTACTGACCTTTCCTGGAACCAGAAAAGATAACAAATAGACTAGAAGTCTTCCTGAAATCTTTAGTAGCTTCAAAATGATATTTCAGAGCTCTCACTACATCCAAAGAATGTAAAGATCTCTCCAAAGAATTCTTAGGATTAGGACACAAAGAAGGGACAACAATTTCTCTATAAATGTTGTTAGAATTCACAACCTTAGGTAAGAATTTAAACGAAGTCCGCAAAACTGCCTTATCCTGATGAAAAATCAGAAAAGGAGAATCACAAGAGAAAGCAGATAATTCAGAAACTATTCTAGCAGAAGAGATGACCAAAAGGAACAACACTTTCCAAGAAAGTCCAAAGAATGCATAGGCTCAAATATAGGAGCCTGTAAAGCCTTCAAAACCAAATTAAGACTCCAAGGAGGAGAGATTGATTTGATGACAGGCTTGATAAAAATCCAAAGCCTGTACAAAACAGTGAATATCAGGAACTTTGCTCTGTTTTATTTCACAGAAAAATTGCTAGAGATTTGTCCTTTCAAGGAACTTTCAGACAAACCTTTATCCAAACCATCCTGAGGAAACTGTAAAATTCTAGGAATTCTAAAAGAATGCCAAGAAAATTTCTGATAAGAACACCATGAAATATAAGTCTTCCAAACTCGATAATAAATCTTTCTAGAAACAGATTTACTAGCCTGCAACATAGTATTAATCAGAGTCAGAGAAACCTCTATGACTAAGCACTAGGCATTCAATTTCCATACCTTCAAATTTAATGATTTGAGATCCTGAAGGAAGAATGGACCTGGAGACAGAAGGTCCGGCCTTAATGGAAGTGGCCAAGGTTGGCAACTGGACATCCGAACAAGATCCGCATTCCAAAATCTGTGAGGCCATGCTGGAGCCACCAGCAGCACAAACGATTGCTCCAGGATGATTTTGGAGAGCCCTCTTGGAAGAAGAACTAGAGGCAGGAAAATATAAGCAGTCTATACCTGGGATATGAATCGCAGAAATTAGACAGGAGCTGGATTCCGCCCAAACAAGTATCCGGGATACTTCTTTCATAGCTTGGGGACTGTGAGTCCCACCCTGATGATTGACATATGCCACAGTTGTCATATTTGTAATAACTGTATAACTGGAAAATATATGTAATAACTGTATAACTGGAAAATCACATGTTTGTCAAGGTATTTGAAATATTATTAAATAATATATACAAGTATGTTTGTCTTTATTTAATAAATCTGTGGATGCGCACATCAAATAATTCATTTACCTTCTAAAAGCTGAAAATGGACACTAAACCATTTGCTCCTTAATTAAAAATACAAGCTTCAGAGCATCCCTTACCCCCATACAGTTAATAAAAACATAAATGTCTAAGACTGTTGATTTAAGAGATAATGAGATGGAAATTAGCAGACTGGAATCAGGATACATGCCATATATGGGTTTCCTCCAACCGAGATGCAGCCGATCCGTCTGAAGAGATGTGAAAAATGCAAGCATTTTCCAAAAGGGACTGATAATTAGCACAGATTTGTTGAGTGGCTCATGCTGTGTGGCTACTAACACTGGAATATACAAAATGTTAAACATTGCGTCTGGGTTAAGATAACACAGAGAAAGCACATGGCTTACACTGTGATTTCAAAACAACTGTATTTAGACTTTAAGTAAAATTAAATACATTTTGAAGAACAAATAATGCCAATAGCTTCATATATGTTTGGAATGATTCAAATAGCCCATATATGTATATATATATATATATATATATGTTGAAATAGTACATTTTATATTAAATAAATAATTGCTGCAGTTAATAGATATATGAAAAATAGATTCAAGCTGTAGTAATCCCATTATTTAATTATATGTAACATAATTTTTCTATTTTCCAGATGGAATGCCTGCATGGGATATCTGAATCATGTCATATGATTATATACACTAGATGTTTTTGAAAGCTTAAACACAACTCTGAAAACATTTTAGATGTATAAATGCCATTAATTTCAGAAACAGGATACATTATTTTAATATAATATACTGTGTTTCATATCAAAATGATCAGAAAATTCATAAGATATTACTTATCCAAAACAAATATTGTAAGTAGTTGTTGCAGTAGATTATGATAAAATGAATAACCATTACATAGAAATACTGAATTAAGTTGTTAAAATGTTTAGAAATGGTATTGCATGTATTGCTGTGTTGTGCTGCCTGCTGCCACCCAGTGTTATGATGCGAGAATTGCAGCCATGAGATGATTGGTTGTTGCAGGGATGCATCTCCTTGGCAAGATACATTCCCAGATAAACCAATCAGCCTGGACAAGCACGAGGGCCAATCCAATCAGGTATTCCAAATATCCAATCAGAAGGGACCAGGAGGGCCACCCATAATTTACCCATGATGGAAAACTGATAAAAAGTGAATGCAATAGAGAGAAGGGGAGAGTCTGCTGAGTTAAATCGTAACTGGGTGCTGGGCATGAAAAAGACCATTTTACTTTGGCAAAGCTGATCTACCACTTTCTCATTGATTGCGATATACACTTATTGGTGATCTGAGGTAAAATAATTCCTATTAAGGAATATTGGATATCAACTGCTCTTTATTTGGTAAAGTATACAAGATTATTGGTAAGATAAGTTATATGCATAGTCACTACAGTTAAATTATAATAAGCAGATTTAAGAAAATAGTTTATATTTCAAGTTAGCATTTCATAGCCTATGTATTGTTAAACTAATCCCAATCTTAAATTGTTTATCTATGCAAATATATAATAATAATTCAGAAGTGTATATTGTATTATTGTTTAAATTTGTATCTGGTAGACTAAGTGATTTATCTGTGAAAGTTCTGGTGTTTTAAATCAATATTGTATTAGGATAAATTGCAGTTAAATAGCATAATATATATATTATCCTATTGTTTATAAGCACTGTTTAGAATTGTATTGCTTGGATGTTAAAGGTTTTAGTCCCATTGTGTTAACTAAATCGAAGGCTATTTGTAAATAAGGCTGATTTGTGAAGGTAAATTTTTTTGGATTTTATAAGAAGGATAGCATATCTTAGTAGTTGGTTTTAACGTATATAATATTGTGTCATATTCTGGTATTGCAAATATATTTCAAAATGTTCATGGATATTAACTAAATAAAAGAATTCAGGTATTTATATTAATTGTATGGTTTCTAGTAGATGCATGTTGGTTAAGGGTTTCTATTTTTAAGGATAATTATTATTTGTATTGTGTTATAACCCTGCCATAAGCTGATGTATTATTTGGAGAGCACTACTTAGATTTTCATAAATATACTGACATGTTGCTATATTAATGAAAGCTTTTCCAAGAGATAATATCAAGCAACTCGACCCCAAGGCCTGTACAGAAGGATCAAAAGACTACCATCCAATGTAGATAAGACAGGTGAGACCTGCTCTCCTTCCTGAGGACAGAAAATCAAATGTCATAAAGCTTCAAAGGACACAGGACAATGGCATCATAAATCTTCAAAGGGACTCAGATAAGGTCAGTCCTGAGATGGGTCACAAAGGTCAGATGGTATTAGGAAAACTCATGTCTTGGACCACAGAGACATCTACAGGCAGTTAACTCAACAGATGAATTGAAGGAGCTTTTTCACATTGGCGAAGCCAGGCAGGTTAGCATTCCAGGTTTTTGTTTTTTTTGAGAAGACAAACTATTGGGGAACCCAGTACAAGTAACAGTTGTGGCAGGACTCAGACGCGAGCGCACTGGAAGGCTATATCAAAACAAGAATTCTGGACTGGTCATTGTGAGCAGGTGAGATGGAAGTTATTAACAGATGTGCAAATAATAGTACTATTGAATATGTGTGTAAAGATAATTTAAATGCATTACAATTATTTAATGATTTGTTGCAACAATTTCAGGATGCTGTTTGTAAAATTAAGAAGTCTGTGTTGAATAAGAAATTTAAGTATAATGGTAATTTAGCTAAACTTATTGTACAGTACAAATGTGCATTGGAAAGGTTAGAATGGTCTCCTGTTTTATCAGAAAAAGATACATGTGTAAACAGTAATTGTGCTAAGGAAGAAAAGCATGGTGTTTGTCACAAAAGTGAATCTAGCCAGACAGAGAATGTAGTTGAACATCCACAGAAAGAAAGAAATGCTACAATAACAACAGATACATTAGGAGAAGGTAACTCCAAGCTACTGCCATTGTTTCCTGTAAATACTACAATAGAGCTGGACAATGCAAATTGTAAAAAAACTATTTCTACCATGTGCCAGGATAGATTAGAAAGTCCACAAACAACAGGGTCTCAGACTATTGGAGAAGAGAGTGTACAGACTCCCTCTGTGCTGACTAGTGCACCAGAAAATCCATATAAAAAGTATGCTAGGAAGATAAAAACTTTAATTCCACCATTTGACCCACAATTGCATATCCTGCATAGTATATTTAATTTTGAGCAACATGTAGCACAGTATAGCTTGGATGATCAGACTGCTTGTTATCTATTTAAGTTCTGGCTGCCAGCATACTACAGTAAAGCACTGCAGCTTTTACAGCAGAATGGGTTATGGGCTCACAAAGACACACGTGCTAACATGTTGTTAGAACTAACTGCTGTGGCTTTAACAGATACATCCTTTTTAGACACAGTAGTTCCCCACCCAATGGAAGAGCCTTTTGCTTTCTGTAGTAAATTTCATCAATTATACTGTAAACTAAAAGGAACACCAAACTTAGAGATTGGAGATCCCAGAATGTTAAGAATTCTAGCAGGAAAATATGAAGGCATGGATTTTGTTAATAGGAATTTACTGGGTAATGCAAGGAGTTTTAAACAGTTTCTCTGTATGTTGGACGATTGGAGAAAGGAATCAAAATATAAAAATCTCATGGCATCTTTTCATAAGAAGCAATATATGTATGCACCCAGAGCAAATACTTCCCAGGTTTGTTTTATTAGTGGGAAGGGGGGTCATAAAATGAAATACTGTTGGTTTAATGAAAAGGGCTATGTGAGAACTGGTCTGGAATATGCAGATATCAATTACATGAATAGTATTAAGAAATTATTTCCAAATAAATATGACGTTTCCCATCCAAGAAAGATATCAAATAGGTATCAAGCATGGGAAACTATGTTCTCACCACCTTTAAGAGTAATTTAGCACTTTGAATTAAATAATGATTATAAATAAGGTGGCACAATCAGTGTAACTGTTATTTGTTCTATGTCCTGACACTATTTTTTTTTTGTTTTTCAGGAAAAATTTAAAGGAACAAACTCTGTTATTGCAGGCTGTCCTGAAATAAATAAAAGTTTACCTGTGTATAGATAAGAAATGCTATCTGAGTTATGCCATATGTTGACCTTAACAATAAATTGTTTGCAAACAATTTAATTCATATTTAGGCCTAAATATGTATGGAAGCCAATTGAAAAATTTGATTAATCTAATATTTTATTTTTATTTTGTTTTTCTCTGCATGAGTGTGACATGTTTTATTTCTTGCATGACATATTGGGCATCAGGTTTATTTTATTTATTTTTTTATTTATTTTTCTCTTTTGCTTAGGTCTTTTAATTATAATTTTCTTTATTCACAGGTGAAGAGATTGGAACTGCACATTTATGTTACATTTGTCATTTTTATGTTATGTTAGTGTCATTTGTATGATGTTCAGTGTCTCCCTCTGTTTGTAATTTTGTTTTTTTTGTTTTGTTTGTTCTTTATACAAAGAGGGGTAAGGACAAGAGGTCCAATAAAGATAAGAGCAAAACAAATCATTGATCATTAGTATTGTTTACTGGTGCTCTTTATTTTTAATACCCTTGCTTATTTTGTTCTCCAACTATTTAAAAAAAAAAAAAAAATAACGTTCATTTTTTTTTAGATTTAGATTTTCTACATGCAATTGAATGTATGCATGGGTAGGGTTTCAGATTTTTTTTTTTTTTTTTTTTTAAATGAGAGACCACCATTTGTTTTTCTAGGTAGTTTGCAAACTTGTTTTACAACAAACAAATAGATTAATACACATTACAAAGGATTTGAGCAAAAGTCCTTGGGTGGTACTGATATTCATCATGGTTTGTTTGTTTTGTTATGATTTTTAAACATCTATCCCAAAACATATTATTCAATGCTGTCATAGAGGGTACTAAATTTGGTTTAACATAATTAAATAAATAAAATGTCGTGATCAGGGGGCTGTCAGAAGATGCTTAGATACAAGGTAATTACAGAGGTAAAAAGTATATTAATATAAAAGTGTTGATCATGCAACACTGGGGAATGGGTAATAAAGGGATTATGTATCTTTTTAAAATAAATATTCTGGTGTTGACTGTCCCTTTAAGACAGAAAAGACCTAATGTTTATCACAATGGGTGTGATTATTGTGATGATTACATAACATAATTTATAAAAGGAGTGGGTGGTTTGGTATCTGTCTGTAAATAAGAAAAAATACACAATTTGTGATGGGTTGTTATTTTGTATTTCCAAACTATATTGTGTTACATACAAACAAACACAACAATCTGCAATTGCTCAGATGTCAGGAGTTGCTAACATTATTTAAAGAGACACTAAAATCAAAATTAGTTCATTTTTGGGAGACTTTTCAATTTACCTCCATTAAGAAGTGAATACAGCGCCAACAAGAGGCCAAGGGATAAATATACTCACATAGAGATAAAAGAAGATTATTTAATGAACCATGTTAAAAAGCATCTCTGTTTGGATACAGCTTGGGGATTACCTTAGCGCTTGTACACACACCCTTTTTCACAATTTACCTCCATTGTCAGATTATATAGTCTTTTTATGTGCACATTTTCTGGGGGACCAGATGTGCATGGTCACGGTGTATATGTATACTATTCTGTGGTTGCCTGATAGCTGTTACATGATACAAGGGTAGTCAAATTAAAAAAATAACAATAATGATAATAAATTCTGAAAAATCTACTGCTTTTTGGAAGATCAGAGTAAGTGATGTCAGTATAGTTATGAAAATCTTAGTAGTGCTATCCAAATAATATATCAGTTTATGGCAGGGTTATAAACACAATCTTATATTAATTTTCCTTATAAATTGAAACCCTAATCAACCATGCATCTACTAGACCATACAATTAATATAAATATCTGAATTCTTTTATTTAGTTAATATCCATAAACATATTGAAGTATATTCGCAATAAAAGGAAATGAAACAAAATTTATATGCGTTAAAACCAACACTTAAGATATGCTATCCTTCTTACAAAACCCAGAAAAATATACCTTCACAATTCAGCCTTATTTATTGAATACAATGGGACTAAAACCTTTAACATCCAAGCAATACAATTCTAAACTGTGCTCTTTCAACAATAGGATAATATATATATATTCTGCTATTTAACTGCAATTTATCCTAATACAGAATTAACTTACAATATCAGAACTTGCACAGATGATTTACTTAGCAAATCAGATACAGATTTAAACAATATATATATATATATATATATATATAGGCTGTGAAATGCTAACTAAAACACACTGTTTCTTTAAATCTATTAAATACAAATTGACTATGCATATAACTTATCTTATAATAAAACTTTTATATACATCACCAAATAACAGCAATCCAGTTTCCAATTTGCGCAACGGATCCAATTTCACACCTCATATAAAATAAGTGTAATTGCAATGGAATAGAAGAAATATGGCCCACTTTGTTTTTGTAGTTTGACTGTGTCCCACGCAAAACAGTTTCAGTCAGTTCAAAACTCTGCAGCCAGTGTGTCTCCTTCCTTCTGCATACAACTTATTAGTCTAATCATAGGTGTGAAATATGGGTGGCCCTTCGAAACCTTGTCCCTCTATTGGATAATCTGAATATCCCATTTCCAACAGCCAAAAAGCTTTCTGGCTGTAGTTCTCTCATGGCAACACTGGGTGGCATCATTACAAACATACATAGCAACATTTGAATCAACTTAAATCAGTATTTCTATTAAATGGTTATTCATTTTATCATAATTTACTGCAACAACTATTCACAATATTTGTTTTGGATAAGTTATATCTTAATGAATTTTCTGATCATTTTGATATGAAACATCAAATACATCTAGCATTATATTAAAATAATTTATATTTCATAGTCATATCACATCAAATATATATCTCATAGTCATATCACATCAAAGTAACTTCCATATTTTCATCTCACTATATTTTAAAAGATGTATGTGAAACTTTATAAACATTTATTTGCACGTTTATATGATATGACTTAATTCATTTCATGCAGGCATTCCATCTCTTTCTAAGTGCATAGATTGATGCTCATGACCAATGGTTGTCTGCAATAAAAATAGAAATAATTATTAGAGATGATCCAAGCATTCATATGTCTATGGTCCATAAGTATTTATTTATATTCTTAAAAACACAGAGGCTAAGTAAGATCTTTTATGTTTTCAAAACATATATATCATCTCTATGTATATCTGAATTTATTTCCTATATAAATATCCCCTGCAGCAATTATCTATTTAATACAATGTGCTTAATTTCAATATATATATCATGAATCATTCTAAACATACATGGAAAACTGGCATTGTTCCCCTTGCAAAATGTATTTAATTTTATTTGTGTCACCTTCCCCCAAGATGGGGGTCTGCAGTACGTCTTCAAATATCAGAGATTCAGTGAGATAGAACTGTTGTTATCACACGTGTCAAATTCCAAAGGGGTCCTTGAACACATTCTTTTCTCACATCACCAAATGTTCTGAAGTTATAAAACTCTGCATATATAGTCAAATGAATAGGGTCACTGAGCTATTTCCTTTAGAAAAGAAATGTTTGTGTGTTTTACACTACAGGGGTCGTGCTTCAAAAGGCTCTGCTGATCGTCAATCCTGATAGACGTGTATTAGAAGCTGTGTTCAACAAACTCATGTTCAATTAAATAGTTATAAATGAACAGTGCGCCAACAAATATAGTGCTAAAAATTATTGACCATATAAATAAATACAGTGCTAAAAATTATTAACCATATAAATATATATAAAATATACTCTTTCACAAATGTGGAAATAAAAGTCAATGGTGATGATATAAAAGTGAATGTTCAGATGTCTTAGCTTAGTACCGCTAAGTCAATATTACTTGTTGAGACCTAGGGGGTCAGAATGCTCCCTCAGGCTCTGTCAGATGATGGCTCGCGGCTTCTTCAATACTTTTGCTGGCGTCCCAAAAGAACAAAATCTGTAGAAATATAGAATGAAAAAGAAGGCGCCACCATAGTGTACGATCAATGGATACAGACAAGCTTCAGATGCGCATGTAAAACTGGTACTTACAAGCTCCTTGACACTTGAGAAGTGTCACAAACGCCTTCTGGAACTTTATGAGTCGTCCAGCTAACTCCCACCACCGTCCTAGTTGACCTGTTCTATGGGGTGTTCAGATGGGTGCCGGATAACTTGCTCTCCCGATAACAATCTGCCAGCAGCAGCTGCACAATCTGCCAGCAGCAGCTGCACAGGTTCCCCTCCCATTTACTTCCTGTGCAGCTGCTGCTGGCAGATTGTTATCGGGAGAGCAAGTTATCCGGCACCCATCTGAACACCCCATAGAACGGGTCAACTAGGACGGTGGTGGGAGTTAGCTGGACGACTCATAAAGTTCCAGAAGGCGTTTGTGACACTTCTCAAGTGTCAAGGAGCTTGTAAGTACCAGTTTTACATGCGCATCTGAAGCTTGTCTGTATCCATTGATCGTACACTATGGTGGCGCCTTCTTTTCCATTCTATATTTCTACAGATCATGTTCAATTAATCCTGAGGTCTCATCTAACATATACAGTGTATAAAATATACATATATATATACATATATATGTACACATATGTAATATTCATCATAATATTCATATACTCTGACATAAATCCCCCTTCCAACTTCAAATAGATGTAGGACACATGTATTTGAATTGGCTTAAAGTCAGTGGTATTTGATGAGGATGCACCGTATACCTCATAGACAGTCTCTTATGAAGAAAGTTTGTTATTTTGAGCTTTCATGTTTATCAGTTAGGCATCTTTAAATTACAGTATGTCTTTAGTTCATTTGGGGATATGACACTTCATTTTTCCTCTATGACTTGTAGTTGGGATCTTGGATGACACGCTCGCAATTGATTAATATGGACCCATTTATCTATGAAACTTCCATTTTTGGGGATTCTCATTTTATAGGCCACTGGAGATATTTTGTCAGTAATGACAAAAGGACCTTTCCATGAGGGAAGAAATTTCTTCTCCTTAACCTGATCTCTTCCAAAGTTATAAAGATAAACTTTATCATTTATTTCATATTCCTTTTTGGACGTTTTGAGATCATAATAGGTTTTAGTGGCAGTTGCGGCTCTTTCTAAATTCCTTTGAGCAAATGCAAAGGCATATTGCAGGTGCTTTCTTAGGTTTTCCACATATTGATGTGTATTGGCAGCGTTTATCAAGTTTTGGTCTGATGTACGGTATAGCAGATGCTGAGGTAGAACCATTCTTCTACCAGTCATCAGCTCAAAAAAGGTGACATCTTGGTAGCACTACTTGGAGTTGCTCTTAATGCCATTAAGACTAGAGGTAGTTTTACATCCCAGTCTTTACCTGTTTCACTCACAAACTTTTTGAGGATTTTAACAATGGACTGGTTATAACGCTCTACACCACCACTTGAGGCAGCTCTATAAGCAATATGGAGCTTTCTTTTAACCCCTAGTATTTTCCACATTTTTGTCATCACTTCGCTAGTGAAGTGGGTCCCCCGATCTGATTCGATTCTTTGGGGCAAACCAAATCTGGAAAATACATGGTTGATGAGCAATGCTGCACATGTTTCAGCACTATTGTTAGGTGCACTAATGCACTCTACCCATTTAGTGAACAGGCATGTCACGGTTAACATGTATTTGTTACCTCTTGATGATCTTGTTACTGGGCCAATAAAATCAATTTGTATATCTGACCATGGCATTACCATCCCCCTTTTCTGCAATGGCGCTCTATGCGTTGGTGCAGTGGGTTGGAACTGTGGGCAGATTAAACACCCTTGACAGTAGGTTTGAACATCTTTCAACATGTGTGGCCAAAAAGCGTAATCACGCAATATTTCATACGTGAGTTTGGCACCACGATGACCAGATGTGGGAGCATCATGGGCATGTTGAAGCATTAGACCTCGGAACTTGGTGGGTACTACCCACTGCTGGATGCCAGTTTTGGAGGTTCTAATTAACAAACCATCCTGTAATTTGAATTGTGATTTAGATTTTGTTAAGATTCTCAGATCTTCTTTGCCAATACAATCATCTTTTGAGATGGGGTTGCTTTCAGGATCTTCTATGTGTTTATAGAAGATGCCTACAATGGGGTCTTCTTTTTGACTAGTGATCAGGTCCTCACTAGGAGAATCCTGACTCCATTGTACCAAGTTAGGCTCACTCTGTTGTTTTGCCTGGTTTCTGGTAATGGCTTCTACCTGAATTGCACCCATTAAATGGTCAATATTAAGGAGTTCTCCAGTTATGGCTCCTTGTTTGGCTAATGAATCCGCAAGGTCATTGCCTTCCTTATCAGGACCTAAAACTCTGGAATGACCCTTGGTCTTTTTCCAGTGTATGGTTAAATCATTGGATACTACCAGATTATCAATCTCGCAGAACAATTTGCCATGCTTGACTGGTTTGTTATTGCTTTTCTGCATGCCATTTCTCTTCCAAGTTGGCAGGTATTCAACAAAACTGTCACGCACATAATTTGAGTCAGTTATGATCACAAATTCATGAATACCATGTTCAATAGCCATTTCAATGGTTTTGAAAACAGCAGTTAGTTCTGCAACCTGACTGGATCTTGGTCCAATGTTGAAACCTATAGATATATTTGGGAATCCATTTGCCCCAGTTATACCAATGCCAGCGACTAATCTGCGCTCATTATCAATAGTGGCATGGTAAGAACAACCATCAACATATACCCAAGGTAATGTTTGACAATGGTCCTCATTGTACATTTTATATGGGGAAAGCAATTGTTCCTCCGGAAAATCATCTTCTGATAATTCTTCCCCAGGATCTCTAGCAGTACAGTCGTGGAGCTCAGCAAGTCCCTGTGCAACTGGATTCTTTTTATTCTGCTTGTAGCGAATTTCTAATGGCCAGCCTTGCAAGGAAAGAGTCCACGCTGTTATGCGGCTATTAGACAAATTCCCATCTCTTATTCTCTCACTTTGCAAATATAGCAAAGGCTGGTGGGCCGTTTCTACAATAATTTTCTCGCCCTGTATATAGCTGCGGAAATTTTGTAGAGCCCATACAGTAGATAAGAGGGCTTTTTCGCAATCGTTAAACTTTATTTCTACTGGGGACAGATTTTTGCTCGCATAAGCAATGGCTTTGTTCAAATTATCATGCTTTTGGTATAAAACAGCACTCATGCTTACATCTGTGTACCCTGTTTCTAAGTAGAAAGGTTTGCCACCTTCAGGGTACGCTAAGCAAGGTGCTTGAGTGAGTTTTCTCTTCAGCTCTCTGATGGCTGTCTCTTGAGACTCACTCCAGTGCCATTTCACCTCTTTCTTTAGGAGAAGTAGTAGTGGTTTAGCTAATTCCGCATAATTATCAATGAATTTGTGAGAATAATTTGTCATACCCAGGAATGATCTCAATTCCTTTAAGTTAGTTGGGTTTTTAGAATTCACTATCGCTTCCACCTTTTTCTTCTGGGGATTTAATCCGTCAGAGGTAACTTCATGTCCCAAGAAGTTTACACGAGTGCGGCACCATTGAGCTTTTTGCAGGGATAATTTGACACCTGCCCTTTTAAGTTGGCTGAGGACGTGTTTAAGCTCTGCGATGTGTTTTTCAAAGTCTGTGCTTTTGATTAAAACATCATCAACATAAGATAAGGTTCCCCTTTCCAGTGCGTCAGGCATAGCCTTATGCATGAATACAGCAAATTCATGTCCAGAATTTATGTATCCAAATGGAAGTCTCTGGAATGCATACTGAACCTTTTGGAAGGAGAATGCTAGCTTATATTGGTCCTCTTCATGTACCTTTATGGTCCAATATCCCTGTGCACAATCAATGGCAGTGAATATTTTGGATCCTTGCATTTGTGCTAGGCACTGGTCAATGTATGGTACAGGCCAGCCAGACATGTATACTCGTTTGTTTAGCTGTCTTAAGTCAGCACACAAACGCCATTGTCCATTGGGCTTAAGGACACCTAGAATAGGATTATTATAAGAGCTGTGCACCTGTCTGACAATACCTCTTTCTTCCAAATTCCTTATGATCTCTGCAAGAGAATCATATGAGGCTAAGGGAAGTCTGTATTGTTTGACAAATACAGGTGGCGCATTAGGATCTGTTTGTATTCTTGCAATGTGCAAGTCTGTAGTACCACAGTCATAAGAATCCTTAGCGAAAATATCCTTGTATTCCATTAGGAGTTCTCGCAGCTGTTGGCGTTCGTCATCGCTGGAACAGCCATTAGCTAAGGATATTTGCTCTTTGACTATTTGCTGAAATCCTGGAAAGATTTCAGGCTGTCCTATTTCATAGGCTTCTTCCAATCTAGAGGTGAGATCCCCTTGGTTATAGTTTACATTGCTCCCATGACTCTTGGTATTGGGGTAATCTTGCTGTTTGATTGGCTGATCAAACACTAGAGAGGCTTCTTCAATTTTACAGATGCCTTCCTCTGAGCTGAAGGGATAAATAGACTGAATATTAAATATTCAAGCGTGAGTACAATACATTTTCTGAGTACAATACATTTTCTGAATATTAAATAGACCCTCTGGCATAGATGCAAAGGATTGTTCTATTAATTGTTTTTCAGTTAAGTATCCTTCAGGTATTAGCCCAATTACATTATTCTGGAATCCAAAAGTGTAATAACTTGATTCCAGTGCATATCCTATGGTAGTTCCCTTGGATAATGTTATATCCTGTGGGGTCATGTTATGCACAACAATATGTATTGGAACAGTTCCAATATTCACCATAGGAGTGTAAGTCACTGTGACACCCAGATTCTGTATTCTATGGGAGAGGCAAATTAGTGTTTCAGAAGTTTTTAATTTCTGACCTCTCTTTACCTGTAAGGGTAAAAGAAATTTATCAGCCCCAGCAGGAATTATAACATCGCTAGATACCTGCATATTCACAGCATATGGCAATTGCTGGTTTGATTTTAGGGCTGCGTTTTCATCCTGAAATACTTCAGGGTCCCCCTTTAACCTGCTCCAGAGGCAAGAATTAATCAAATCTATTTGTATGGCATATCTATGGAAGATATCATTGCCAATGTATATTTGATTATGGGGAGTATTTAAAACTAAAAACAGGTGCTTCACTGATTTATTACCAATGGAGATAGATAATAAGCACTTAGCTGTGATGTTATAGCTTTCAGACCTGTCATCCAGGCCGTTGACACAGTGGTCTTGGGGAGAAAGATATTTAATCACTTTAGGTTCAGCTATTTGCGCTAATAAACCTTCGCTTATATAGCTAGCTTCCTGTTTTAAGTTTATTTTAGCATACTTGGTTTTACCAAGGTCATGTACTTGTATAGGGATAAATAGATCCTCTTTAACTCTCTCAATCCCTGTGAGGTATTGAGCGTGGCCTCCCCCCTTAGGGATTTTATGATCCCCCTTGTGGAGTGATATAGTTAATACATCGCCATCTAGGGAAATATTCGCTATCTTTCCAGGTAAAATTTTAAAAGTATTACCATCAGAGCCACTAAAAGGAGTCTGATCATCTATTTGTAGGATAGTGATTTCAGGTACAGAGTTATTCCTGAAATGAATCTCCACAGCATCTGGTTTCTCTTCCACCACGTGACAGCTATGTCGGGCGCGAGATATACCAGATTTTTCATAATTGATAGGTCTCTTAACTTGTGACCAAATTACATTATTTATGCAATCAATTATGGTGCTTAATCGCTTCAGGAGATCACTACCAATAATTAAACGATCAGTTGGCAGATCCACTATGACGACAGGGTGTCTTATGACCCTGTTCCCCAATTTAAATTTTAACCAGGCAGTACCGTAAACTTTTAGGGAGTCACCCCCAACACCTATTAGAGAACCGTCAAATTCTTTTATTTTAGGTTTGTGGGGTGTTAGCTCATTTAGCTGTGTGTAGTACCTGTGGGATAAGATAGTTGCCTGTGACCCAGTGTCAATTAATCCCCTGATAGGGTTGGAGACTGAATCTTGCAGCTCAACTAATACATAATATCTTCCTGCAGTTTCTACCATTTCACACATAAAATTGGCATTCTCACACATCTGTGGGCTTCGCCACGTGTTACCTGAATTCGCCGTGTCATTCGATGCAGAGGAACCTTAATACCTACCTGTTTCCTCTATGACAGGGTCGGCTGGATTCTTTTGTACTGCATCTGTGGAGATAAGGTTAGGAGAGAGCTGCAAGGGAAGAGATTTGTTAACTTTTCCCGGATAAGGTTGCTTGTCACCACAGCTAAATTGTCCGTTTTCGGTCTGTGGGGATAGAACATGATTAGTATCATTGATATTTATTATTACATTTTGTATATCTCTCCCCTCCCCTTCAGGTGACACTGCAGTATTTATGACTGTGCCTGTGGTCCACTGCTGACCACTGGCTGTACCCCTAAAAAAGTATTGTTCGGTTGCTGAGTGTGACAGACCCTTCTGTCAGGACTGAAGGAGTTAATTGTGTTTAGCTAAGAATCTAATTTCTAAAGACAGAGTTGCTGGCCTCAGCTATTGTGTGCTATAATTACATTTAAGTAATAAACAGGCCATTGTTTAATCACCCTCAGAGAGCAGACGCTAGGTGATAAGACAAGCCAAATGTGTTTAAGTTGTTATCTGCCTAAGTAAAGTATTTAAGTAATGTAATTCTACTGTTTCATAAAAGGGCGTCTTCCCCTTTTTATCTAAATGTACAAGAGTCTTTCAACCCCCCCATCTGGGGTCAAACCTGTATAAATACTAGGCATCTAGCCTTTAATAAATGACATTCTGTTTTAAACCTGAAACTGGCTGGGTTGTGAATTGCTGATTCCCTATGCAGGACATTGTTCATCTGGTATTAACCCTTGGTACACTGTTGGTACCGTAACATTGGTGGCAAGCGACGGAATGAACCTTATCGCCCAGAAGAGCAACTACACAAGCCAGTAACCTCAGGAAGAGGGGGATTATTACAATACTGACTAAGATGGAAAGAGTACCAGGGACAGAAGGAACCAATGGGCCCAGCATAGCAGACAGAACCCCCGCAGAAGCAAGCTTTGATCGGGCGGGTTAAAATAAGACTGGCACATTATGGCCCCAACCCATCTGCGGAAATTATCGACCGGGTCATAGCAGCTGTGGAGGCCAACCTACTTCGCCAAAGCGGCGCTGCAGCAAACCCAGTGGAAAAGAGAAAAGTAAATTTTGCAGCTTTTAAAAACTTCCTGGAAACAGAAGGAGAGATTGATGGGTACCTTGCGGATTTTGAGAGGCAATGTGCACTACACAAGGTACCCGCAGAGGACTGGGTCATGATATTATCCGGAAAATTATCCGGCCGGGCCAGTGAGGCTTTTCGGGCCATTCCAGATGAGGAAGTCGGGGATTATAATACTGTAAAAGAGGCTCTGCTCTCCAGGTATGCGGTTACACCGGAGGCATACCGGAGGCGGTTCAGAGACACTGTTAAATTAACTGGAGATTCCTACCTTGAGTGGGCATGTAAGGTGCACCGCACAGCAGCTCACTGGATAGCGGGGTGCCAAGCCGTGTCTGGGGAAGAGGTGCTGCAGCTATTCCTGTTGGAACATTGCTTCGACAAGTTACCCGCAGGAGTTCGAGAGTGGGTTCGGGACCGTAAACCCTCCACCCTGCATGAAGCGGCTCGCTTGGCAGATGAGTATACGGATGCCCGCAAACTGGACACTTCTACCACTAAGCCCCCTGCTAGAGTGGAGTACAGACCCCCAGTCACCCCAGCAGCTGCCAGTTACCAACCCCCGGCGCGCCGCTATACCACACGGCCTCTGGCCACGAACTACCCTCAGAGAGCCCGGTTCAATTCACGGGGCTACTCACAGCCTATTTGGTGCTTTGGATGTAAGCAACTAGGGCACAAAAGACCAGAGTGTCCCCTAAATGCAGCGAACCAAGCACAGTCCTGGAGAAGACCCGCCGGCGGAATCCCACGTAACTCTCAGCCTGCGGCCCGCTACGTAGAGGCGCAAGAATGCTGGAGCATCCTACATGAGGCAGACCTTGTGCAAGCTGCCCACCGGAATAACCGGCAACTGGTTAAAGTGAATGGGAAGAAGGTCAGTGGTCTACGGGATACTGGTGCTACCATGACCTTGCTTCAAAAGAACTTGGTGTCTGAGAAACAGTACACTGGAGACACTGTGGCTGTGAGGGTAGCAGGGGGCGATGTGTTCAGCCTACCTGTTGCCAGGGTACATTTGGATTGGGGAGTGGGCGCTAGACCTGTGAATGTGGGGGTCAAGAAGGACTTACCTGCTGATGTTCTTCTTGGAAATGACTTGGCTCCCCTTGTTTCTGCCTATGCTCCCATGGGTCCCGCTGATGTTAACCCTGTGACTACCCGTGCTCAGATCCGTGCAGCAGAGACTGACCCCCCTGCTGCTAAGCCCCAGGACGCTGAGCTCAGTAAATCTCTATCCGCTATTGATACGTGGAAGTCCCGTTACAATGCGCTGATGAAGGAGAAGAGGAGCGCAGAGGAAAAAGCACGTTTAGAACGTGAATCTCTGCTAGACAAGCTGCACCGACAGACTGCAGAAAACACCAGCTTGAGAGTGGGACATGAAACATTAAAGACAAACTTAGCGACACTTGAGGAGAAGCTGACGCTGGCTCATAGTGAGGTGCAGCAACTCAAGGGCACCCTATGTCAGTATGAAGGGATTGTGGATACCTATAAAGAGCAGGTACAGAAAACTCGTAAAGAAGCTGATGGGATTTTGAAGGACTGTTTAGCCCTAGTCTGGGCACTGAGGAAGTTGAACCCTTCTTTGTATGGACAGGAATTCTCTCTCATAACGGGAATACAGATGGATTGTCCTGGCAAACTGACATGCCTACCACCTCCTAGTCCGGTCATCCCCAGGTTGACCCGCCAAAGGGTCAAGCCGGGTCTGCCGGAGTGTTCCACAAGGGGGGAGATATGTGACAGACCCTTCTGTCAGGACTGAAGGAGTTAATTGTGTTTAGCTAAGAATCTAATTTCTAAAGACAGAGTTGCTGGCCTCAGCTATTGTGTGCTATAATTACATTTAAGTAATAAACAGGCCATTGTTTAATCACCCTCAGAGAGCAGACGCTAGGTGATAAGACAAGCCAAATGTGTTTAAGTTGTTATCTGCCTAAGTAAAGTATTTAAGTAATGTAATTCTACTGTTTCATAAAAGGGCGTCTTCCCGTTTTAACTAAATGTACAAGAGTCTTTCAACCCCCCCATCTGGGGTCAAACCTGTATAAATACTAGGCATCTAGCCTTTAATAAATGACATTCTGTTTTAAACCTGAAACTGGCTGGGTTGTGAATTGCTGATTCCCTATGCAGGACATTGTTCATCTGGTATTAACCCTTGGTACACTGTTGGTACCGTAACACTGAGCCGTAGATTTTTGACTCATATTAGCGATTTGTTCGCTCAACCGATTTAACTGGGTAAACAGCATATCTACCTGATTGTACAAGTTACCTCTACCCCTGGGCCTATCTCCTGGTGCCCCATTGTACTGATTCCTGGACCATTGGGTTCCCTCAGAATCAGGGCCGTTATTTCTATTCTGGCGTGGTTGCCCCTGGGGTTCAGCTTGTTCAGCATTAGTATTTTGGGGAGCATTATATACCTGGGGTGTCTGGTTACCCTGAGAATATCTTCGCTGTCTATTGTATCTACCCTTGCGCGGATACCAATTATTTGGTGGGTATTCTCTTTGTGAGTAATTATTCACCTGATTATGTCCCCCACTTTGGTTATAGTCTCCCTGCGCCTCAACCTGCGTAGGGGGAGGGGCAGAATTAAACCTCTGTGGAGATGGCCTGTTTTGACTGGTCACCTCTGCATAAGTTCTCTTTTTAGATACCAAATTGAGGGGGCTAGGTGACACCCTAGTTTCTGCTACAATTTTGGGTTTTGACTCCTTTTTCACCCCCTGTTCACTGGATTGCTGAATAGAGTATAATTTTGTACTCTCTTTGATCAGCCATTCCAATGAGCAGTCCTCATCAAAATCTCTAGCTAAGTTAATTTTGATGGGTGTAGGCAGTGCTTCAAAAAATAAATTTACAAATTCTGAGCCGTCAAATTTGGGATTATCTTCAGCCATACTGTACGCATTTTTCAATACAGAAAGGAATTCGATTGGACTCTGATTCGCACGACACTTTAAACCATATACCGCTATTTTCACGGCAGTTTTAGTGCGATATTGCCCGAATTCTTTTCTGCATTGTCGTTTTACCCCATTCCAGGAATGAATATTCATATCCTTTAGTGAAGCAAAGAATTTGTGATGCTTACTGTCAAATACCCAAGGCAGAAATTCAATTTTCAATTTCTCACTTGTAACATTCATTATAGCTAACGCATTTTCAAAAGCCTGTAAATGATCAATTACAGATGTTGTTCCCTTATTGGAGAATATAGGTACTGCGCGTTGTACGAAGGTGATTATTTTATGGGAATCATAGACTTTATCAGACTTTCTCTGGACTTCTCTGTTAGAATTTCCCTCCCCCGTGCCAGCTGCGCTACAGCTGTCCTCTGGATTTACATCCTGAGGGGATTGTCTATTTGGGAAATCTATTTCTGACCCGTTAGGGGTCATTTGTCTATGTTGTTCTATATATTTTTGTACCTCTTCCCTGACGCGTTCACTAAAGGAGTTAGCATTATCTGTATTATTCTCATTGTTAACATAAGGGTTTTCATTATGGCGATATGACCTTTTTAAATCGCTTAATTCTCTCTGGCTTTGCGCAAGCTGTTTATTTAAATCTTGTATCTGCGCGATTAAGTCCATATTATGTTTATCTAAGGTGGCTAGGTTTTGGGCAAATTCATCCATTTTATTTTTGGCTATTTTTAAACCCTCTTCGCGTCTGCGCGAGGAACGAATACTATTTTCTAGCTCCTGTATTTGCAATCGTTTGTCTGTGACACAAAACGACATTTCGTCAATTATGCATATTAAAAGGGGCCAGCATTTTAGTATTAGTTCGTCTCGCTTTTTGAGAGCCTTGCATTGATTAATCATTAATAATTCCTGGAAGAATTAATTCTCTTCATTCCACATATTATTATTAACAGTAATATTTTTAGCCCTAGTTTCAAGCATATCCACAAAATCATTTAATTCACCAGCAATATTTAACTTCCCTTTAATGTAACTTAAGATATCTTTCTTAAGGACCTGACCTTTAGTAATGGGTATTGTAATGGGACCAATTTCATCGCTATGTATAGAATTAAATGAGTCACTTCTGGCTACAGACATTATTGTATTGGTTTAGTATTTATTTAACTAAAACGCTAATAAAATGTTTGCCAATAAAAAGAGAGAAGAAAAATTTTTATATTTAAAAAAAAAAAATATTATTAATTTTGAAATATGAAAAATTAATATTCCGAAATATGAAATATTAATAATTTTGATTAATTTAGAAAATATGAAAAACTAATATTTCGAAATATGAAAAATTAATATTTTTGATTAACTTTGAAAATATGAAAAATTAATATTTTTGATTAATTTTGAAATATGAAAAATTAATATTTTTGATTAATTTTGAAATATGAAAAATTAATATTTTTATTAACTTTTCAAAATTAATCTTTAATAATGTGCCTCCAATTATTATGTCAGTATATTTATGAAAATCTTAGTAGTGCTATCCAAATAATATATCAGTTTATGGCAGGGTTATAAACACAATCTTATATTAATTTTCCTTAAAAATTGAATCCCTAATCAACCATGCATCTACTAGACCATACAATTAATATAAATATCTGAATTCTTTTATTTAGTTAATATCCATAAACATATTGAAGTATATTCGCAATAAAAGGAAATGAAACAAAAACATAATTTATGTAAGAACTTACCTGATAAATTCATTTCTTTCATATTAGCAAGAATCCATGAGCTAGTGACGTATGGGATATACATTCCTACCAGGAGGGGCAAAGTTTCCCAAACCTCAAAATGCCTATAAATACACCCCTCACCACACCCACAATTCAGTTTAATGAATAGCCAAGAAGTGGGGTGATAAAAAAGTGCGAAAGCATATAAAATAAGGAATTGGAACAATTGTGCTTTATACAAAATCATAACCACCACAAAAAAAGGGTGGGCCTCATGGACTCTTGCTAATATGAAAGAAATGAATTTATCAGGTAAGTTCTTACATAAATTATGTTTTCTTTCATGTAATTAGCAAGAGTCCATGAGCTAGTGACGTATGGGATAATGACTACCCAAGATGTGGATCTTTCCACACAAGAGTCACTAGAGAGGGAGGGATAAAATAAAGACAGCCAATTCCTGCTGAAAATAATCCACACCCAAAATAAAGTTTAACGAAAAACATAAGCAGAAGATTCAAACTGAAACCGCTGCCTGAAGTACTTTTCTACCAAAAACTGCTTCAGAAGAAAATACATCAAAATGGTAGAATTTAGTAAAAGTATGCAAAGAGGACCAAGTTGCTGCTTTGCATATCTGGTCAACCGAAGCTTCATTCCTAAACGCCCAGGAAGTAGAAACTGACCTAGTAGAATGATCTGTAATTCTCTGAGGCGGAGTTTTACCCGACTCAACATAGGCAAGATGAATTAAAGATTTCAACCAAGATGCCAAAGAAATGGCAGAAGCTTTCTGGCCTTTTCTAGAACCGGAAAAGATAACAAATAGACTAGAAGTCTTACGAAAAGATTTCGTAGCTTCAACATAATATTTCAAAGCTCTAACAACATCCAAAGAATGCAACGATTTCTCCTTAGAATTCTTAGGATTAGGACATAATGAAGGAACCACAATTTCTCTACTAATGTTGTTGGAATTCACAACTTTAGGTAAAAATTCAAAAGAAGTTCGCAACACCGCCTTATCCTGATGAAAAATCAGAAAAGGAGACTCACAAGAAAGAGCAGATAATTCAGAAACTCTTCTGGCAGAAGAGATGGCCAAAAGGAACAAAACTTTCCAAGAAAGTAATTTAATGTCCAATGAATGCATAGGTTCAAACGGAGGAGCTTGAAGAGCTCCCAGAACCAAATTCAAACTCCAAGGAGGAGAAATTGACTTAATGACAGGTTTTATACGAACCAAAGCTTGTACAAAACAATGAATATCAGGAAGAATAGCAATCTTTCTGTGAAAAAGAACAGAAAGAGCAGAGATTTGTCCTTTCAAAGAACTTGCGGACAAACCCTTATCTAAACCATCCTGAAGAAACTGTAAAATTCTCGGTATTCTAAAAGAATGCCAGGAAAAATGATGAGAAAGACACCAAGAAATATAAGTCTTCCAGACTCTATAATATATCTCTCGAGATACAGATTTACGAGCCTGTAACATAGTATTAATCACAGAGTCAGAGAAACCTCTTTGACCAAGAATCAAGCGTTCAATCTCCATACCTTTAAATTTAAGGATTTCAGATCCTGATGGAAAAAAGGACCTTGTGACAGAAGGTCTGGTCTTAACGGAAGAGTCCACGGTTGGCAAGAGGCCATCCGGACAAGATCCGCATACCAAAACCTGTGAGGCCATGCCGGAGCTACCAGCAGAACAAACGAGCATTCCTTCAGAATCTTGGAGATTACTCTTGGAAGAAGAACTAGAGGCGGAAAGATATAGGCAGGATGATACTTCCAAGGAAGTGATAATGCATCCACTGCCTCCGCCTGAGGATCCCGGGATCTGGACAGATACCTGGGAAGTTTCTTGTTTAGATGGGACGCCATCAGATCTATTTCTGGAAATTCCCACATTTGAACAATCTGAAGAAATACCTCTGGGTGAAGAGACCATTCGCCCGGATGCAACATTTGGCGACTGAGATAATCCGCTTCCCAATTGTCTACACCTGGGATATGAACCGCAGAGATTAGACAGGAGCTGGATTCCGCCCAAACCAAAATTCGAGATACTTCTTTCATAGCCAGAGGACTGTGAGTCCCTCCTTGATGATTGATGTATGCCACAGTTGTGACATTGTCTGTCTGAAAACAAATGAACGATTCTCTCTTCAGAAGAGGCCAAAACTGAAGAGCTCTGAAAATTGCACGGAGTTCCAAAATATTGATCGGTAATCTCACCTCCTGAGATTCCCAAACTCCTTGTGCCGTCAGAGATCCCCACACAGCTCCCCAACCTGTGAGACTTGCATCTGTTGAAATTACAGTCCAGGTCGGAAGCACAAAAGAAGCCCCCTGAATTAAACGATGGTGATCTGTCCACCATGTTAGAGAGTGTCGAACAATCGGTTTTAAAGATATTAATTGAGATATCTTCGTGTAATCCTTGCACCATTGCTTCAGCATACAGAGCTGAAGAGGTCGCATGTGAAAACGAGCAAAGGGGATCGCGTCCGATGCAGCAGTCATAAGACCTAGAATTTCCATGCATAAGGCTACCGAAGGGAATGATTGTGACTGAAGGTTTCGACAAGCTGCAATCAACTTTAGACGTCTCTTGTCTGTTAAAGACAGAATCATGGACACTGAATCCATCTGGAAACCCAGAAAGGTTACCCTTGTCTGAGGAATCAAAGAACTTTTTGGTAAATTGATCCTCCAACCATGATCTTGAAGAAACAACACAAGTCGATTCGTATGAGATTCTGCTAAATGTAAAGACTGAGCAAGTACCAAGATATCGTCCAAATAAGGAAATACCACAATACCCTGTTCTCTGATTACAGACAGCAGGGCACCGAGAACCTTTGTAAAAATTCTTGGAGCTGTAGCTAGGCCAAACGGCAGAGCCACAAATTGGTAATGCTTGTCCAGAAACGAGAATCTCAGGAACTGATAATGATCTGGATGAATCGGAATATGCAGATATGCATCCTGTAAATCTATTGTGGACATATAATTCCCTTGCTGAACAAAAGGTAAGATAGTCCTTACAGTTACCATCTTGAACGTTGGTATCCTTACATAACGATTCAATATTTTTAGATCCAGAACTGGTCTGAAAGAATTCTCCTTCTTTGGTACAATGAAGAGATTTGAATAAAACCCCATCCCCTGTTCCGGAACTGGAACTGGCATAATTACTCCAGTCAACTCTAGATCTGAAACACATTTCAGAAATGCTTGAGCTTTTACTGGATTTACTGGGACACGGGAAAGAAAAAATCTCTTTGCAGGAGGTCTCAACTTGAAACCAATTCTGTACCCTTCTGAAACAATGCTCTGAATCCAAAGATTGTGAACAGAATTGATCCAAATTTCCTTGAAAAAACGTAACCTGCCCCCTACCAGCTGAGCTGGAATGAGGGCCGCACCTTCATGTGGACTTAGAAGCAGGCTTTGCCTTTCTAGCTGGCTTGGATTTATTCCAGACTGGAGATGGTCTCCAAACTGAAACTGCTCCTGAGGATGAAGGATCAGGCTTTTGTTCTTTGTTGAAACGAAAGGAACGAAAACGATTATTAGCCCTGTTTTTACCTTTAGATTTTTTATCCTGTGGTAAAAAAGTTCCTTTCCCACCAGTAACAGTTGAAATAATGGAATCCAACTGAGAACCAAAAATGTGTTACCCTGGAAAGAAATGGAAAGTAAAGTTGATTTAGAAGCCATATCAGCATTCCAAGTTTTAAGCCATAAAGCTCTTCTAGCTAAAATAGCTAGAGACATAAACCTGACATCAACTCTGATAATATCAAAAATGGCATCACAGATAAAATTATTAGCATGCTGAAGAAGAATAATAATATCATGAGAATCACAATGTGTTACTTGTTGCGCTAAAGTTTCCAACCAAAAAGTTGAAGCTGCAGCAACATCAGCCAAAGATATAGCAGGTCTAAGAAGATTACCTGAACACAGATAAGCTTTTCTTAGAAAGGATTCAATTTTCCTATCTAGAGGATCCTTAAACGAAGTACCATCTGACGTAGGAATAGTAGTACGTTTAGCAAGGGTAGAAATAGCCCCATCAACTTTAGGGATCTTGTCCCAAAATTCTAATCTGTCAGACGGCACAGGATATAATTGCTTAAAACGTTTAGAAGGAGTAAATGAATTACCCAAATTATCCCATTCTTTGGAAATTACTGCAGAAATAGCATTAGGAACAGGAAAAACTTCTGGAATAACCACAGGAGCTTTAAATACCTTATCTAAACGTTTAGAATTAGTATCAAGAGGACCAGAATCCTCTATTTCTAAAGCAATTAGTACTTCTTTAAGTAAAGAACGAATAAATTCCATTTTAAATAAATATGAAGATTTATCAGCATCAACCTCTGAGACAGAATCCTCTGAACCAGAGGAATCATCAGAATCAGAATGATGATGTTCATTTAAAAATTCATCTGTAGGGAGAGAAGTTTTAAAAGATTTTTTACGTTTACTAGAAGGAGAAATAACAGACATAGCCTTCTTTATGGATTCAGAAACAAAATCTCTTATATTATCAGGAACATTCTGCACCTTAGATGTTGAAGGAACTGCAACAGGCAATGGTACTTTACTAAAGGAAATATTATCTGCTTTAACAAGTTTGTCATGACAATCAATACAAACAACAGCTGGAGGAATAGCTACCAAAAGTTTACAGCAGATACACTTAGCTTTGGTAGATTCAGCACTTGACAGCGATTTTCCTGTAGTATCTTCTGACTCAGATGCAACGTGAGACATCTTGCAATATGTAAGAGAAAAAACAACATATATATAAAGCAAAATTGATCAAATTCCTTAAATGACAGTTTCAGGAATGGGAAAAAATGCCAAAGAACAAGTTTCTAGCAACCAGAAGCAATAAAAAATGAGACTTAAATAATGTGGAGACAAAAGCGACGCCCATATTTTTTCGCGCCAAATAAGACGCCCACATTATTTGGCGCCTAAATGCTTTCTGGCGCCAAAAATGACGCCACGTCCGGAACGCCGACATTTTTGGCGCAAAATAACGTCAAAAAATGACGCAACTTCCGGCGACACGTATGACGCCGGAAACGGAAATAGAATTTTTGCGCCAAAAAAGTCCGCGCCAAGAATGACGCAATAAAATGAAGCATTTTCAGCCCCCGCGAGCCTAACAGCCCACAGGGAAAAAGTCAAATTTTAAGGTAAGAAAAATGTTAAATTAAAATGCATTATCCCAAATATGAAACTGACTGTCTGAAAATAAGGAAAGTTGAACATTCTGAGTCAAGGCAAATAAATGTTTGAATACATATATTTAGAACTTTATAAACAAAGTGCCCAACCATAGCTAGGAGTGTCACAGAAAATAAGACTTACTTACCCCAGGACACTCATCTACATATAGCAGATAGCCAAACCAGTACTGAAACGAGAATCAGCAGAGGTAATGGTATATATAAGAGTATATCGTCGATCTGAAAAGGGAGGTAAGAGATGAATCTCTACGACCGATAACAGAGAACCTATGAAATAGACCCCGTAGAAGGAGATCACTGCATTCAAATAGGCAATACTCTCCTCACATCCCTCTGACATTCACTGCACGCTGAGAGGAAAACCGGGCTTCAACTTGCTGCGGAGCGCATATCAACGTAGAATCTAGCACAAACTTACTTCACCACCTCCATCGGAGGCAAAGTTTGTAAAACTGAATTGTGGGTGTGGTGAGGGGTGTATTTATAGGCATTTTGAGGTTTGGGAAACTTTGCCCCTCCTGGTAGGAATGTATATCCCATACGTCACTAGCTCATAGACTCTTGCTAATTACATGAAAGAAATTTATATGCGTTAAAACCAACTCTTAAGATATGCTATCCTTCTTACAAAACCCAGAAAAATATACCTTCACAATTCAGCCTTATTTATTTAATACAATGGGACTAAAACCTTTAACATCCAAGCAATACAATTCTAAACTGTGCTCTTTCAACAATAGGATAATATATATATATTCTGCTATTTAACTGCAATTTATCCTAATACAGAATTAACTTACAATATCAGAACTTGCACAGATGATTTACTTAGCAAATCAGATACAGATTTAAACAATATATATATATATATATATATATATATATATATATATATATATATATATATATATATATATAGGCTGTGAAATGCTAACTAAAACACACTGTTTCTTTAAATCTATTAAATACAAATTGACTATGCATATAACTTATCTTATAATAAAACTTTTATATACATCACCAAATAACAGCAATCCAGTTTCCAATTTTCGCAACGGATCCAATTTCACACCTCATATAAAATAAGTGTAATTGCAATGGAATAGGAGAAATATGGCCCACTTTGTTTTTGTAGTTTGACTGTGTCCCACGCAAAACAGTTTCAGTCAGTTCAAAACTCTGCAGCCAGTGTGTCTCCTTCCTTCTGCATACAACTTATTAGTCTAATCATAGGTGTGAAATATGGGTGGCCCTTCGAAACCTTGTCCCTCTATTGGATAATCTGAATATCCCATTTCCAACAGCCAAAAAGCTTTCTGGCTGTAGTTCTCTCATGGCAACACTGGGTGGCATCATTACAAACATACATAGCAACATTTGAATCAACTTAAATCAGTATTTCTATTAAATGGTTATTCATTTTATCATAATTTACTGCAACAACTATTCACAATATTTGTTTTGGATAAGTTATATCTTAATGAATTTTCTGATCATTTTGATATTAAACATCAAATACATCTAGCATTATATTAAAATAATTTATATTTCATAGTCATATCACATCAAATATATATCTCATAGTCATATCACATCAAAGTAACTTCCATATTTTCATCTCACTATATTTTAAAAGATGTATGTGAAACTTTATAAACATTTATTTGCACGTTTATATGATATGACTTAATTCATTTCATGCAGGCATTCCATCTCTTTCTAAGTGCATAGATTGATGCTCATGACCAATGGTTGTCTGCAATAAAAATAGAAATAATTATTAGAGATGATCCAAGCATTCATATGTCTATGGACCATAAGTATTTATTTATATTCTTAAAAACACAGAGGCTAAGTAAGATCTTTTATGTTTTCAAAACATATATATCATTTCTATGTATATCTGAATTTATTTCCTATATAAATATCCCCTGCAGCAATTATCTATTTAATACAATGTGCTTAATTTCAATATATATATATCATGAATCATTCTAAACATACATGGAAAACTGGCATTGTTCCCCTTGCAAAATGTATTTAATTTTATTTGTGTCACCTTCCCCCAAGATGGGGGTCTGCAGTACGTCTTCAAATATCAGAGATTCAGTGAGATAGAACTGTTGTTATCACACGTGTCAAATTCCAAAGGGGTCCTTGAACACATTCTTTTCTCACATCACCAAATGTTCTGAAGTTATAAAACTCTGCATATATAGTCAAATGAATAGGGTCACTGAGCTATTTCCTTTAGAAAAGAAATGTTTGTGTGTTTTACACTACAGGGGTCGTGCTTCAAAAGGCTCTGCTGATCGTCAATCCTGATAGACGTGTATTAGAAGCTGTGTTCAACAAACTCATGTTCAATTAATCCTGAGGTCTCATCTAACATATACAGTGTATAAAATATACATATATATATACATATATATGTACACATATGTAATATTCATCATAATATTCATATACTCTGACAGTGATATTGCATTGTCTTTTATAACGCATTTGTTACTTGCAATTATACTGTATTTAATAGTCATTTAATCTAACTCAGTGTGTTAAATCTAGAAGGTATAATACTGAGTAGAAAAATAACATAAAAAATTAACTCAATAATAAAGGTGCACGTTAACAATCTGCATGAAGTGATAGAATTCATTTGATTTTCAAGGAAGTGTTGTGTTTTAAGGACATCATGATGCTGCTTCCACTGACTAATTTTTAACAATTTGAGTAGTGTTTTATTTATTTTTTTATCATGTCTGCTAGACAACTGGGTTACCTGTATAGCAATAAAGCATTATGCTATGTAAATGGTGCAATGTAGGAGTTCTAGGTTTGATCTGATTTATATTGCTGCTGAATTTGTATCTATATTCATCCAACATAAATTTAATTTGAATTTTGTTTTAATATTGAGACATGCATTGCACATTTTGTGGTTCATCCATTTAATGAAACTCAGTATGTTTTATACTGCAATTAGAAAACAAATAACACTTTATTATTGATAGTAGACATTGGTTCAGTAACAAAAATAAGCTCCTTGCATGGTCAATGAAATTTAGCATAATTCAAATAATTGTGTTCCATGTTTAAATCACAGGTACATTTAAACTGACAACATTTTAATTAATTTTGGTAATGTATGTTGTGTAACAACTTTACAGTGCATTTAAACAGTCAGAGGTCATGGTTGTGTTTTGTTGTCAACCTTTAAGACTGAATACACAAAGAAATAAGCCCAACAACAAAATGTAAATCTATTGTGTGGCATATTAATGCAAATTATGAATTGCAAATAATCTGTGTGTGATAGGGTCCATTCTATTTCCAAATCTAATAACAACATTGTTTTTGTAGACCCTTTATTGCCCCTTTTGTGAACTATGTGGTTCATATTGTTTCTATCATTTGTATTTGTATTATATAGAGCTTAAGTGTTTAATATCCAAGGCTAGACATAATTTAGATATACACTTTAGATAGGTCAATAAGTTTTTAATCACAACTGAGCTCTATAACCAGAAATTGCCATACACTACACTGATAAAGCCTCAGATCTGAAGAGGACACAAGGACAAATATCAATAATGGTTTTTCTATTACAACACAAAGGATGCATGTGTGTCATTCAGACACAAAGAGGGGATATGTAATAACTGTATAACTGGAAAATATATGTAATAACTGTATAACTGGAAAATCACATGTTGCTATATTAAGGAAAGCTTTTCCAAGAGATAATATCAAGCAACTCGACCCCAAGGCCTGTACAGAAGGATCAAAAGACTACCATCCAATGTAGATAAGACAGATGAGACCTGCTCTCCTTCCTGAGGACAGAAAATCAAATGTCATAAAGCTTCAAAATACACAGGACAATGGCATCATAAATCTTCAAAGGGACTCAGATAAGGTCAGTCCTGAGATTGATCACAAAGGTCAGATGGCATTAGGAAAACTCATGTCTTGGACCACAGAGACAGCTACAAGCAGTTAATTCAACAGATGAATTGAAGATGAATGGATTTGATTGGCTGGGACTGTCTTCATGGTGTGGCTGTTTGGCTATAAATATGTTTTGAGAAGCAGCTTGAAAGAGAGGAAAAAGGAAGGACAAATACACCTAGGTAACAAAGAGACTTCATCTTCATTTGCATGCACACAATATAGTGTAGATAGATTAGAATAATAAAGCATTGTATGTTAGACGCTTCTCTCACCACTCATGTTTAGATCTGTAATTTAATAAATTCACTCTTATATAAGACTGGTGTACGTATCATTCTTTAAATAAGGTAAATGGTAAATAAAGGAAAAGCCTGACACAGATTTAAGTCACTGACCCAATATTAGGAAAGGGGCTTTTTCACAATATTGTCTGTCTGAAAACAAATGAACGGTTCTCTCTTCAACAGAGGCCAAAACTGAAGAGCCCTGAGAATTGCACGGAGTTCCAAAATATTGATTGGTAATTTCGCCTCTTGAGATTTCCAAACCCCTTGTGCTGTCAGAGATCCCCAAACAGCTCCCCAACCTGAAAGACTCGCATCTTTTGTGATCACAGTCCAGGTTGGACGAACGAAAGAGGCCCCTAGAATTATACGATGGTGATCTAACAACCAAGTCAGAGAAAGTCGAACATTGGGATTTAAGGATATTAATTGTGATATCCTTGTATAATCCCTGCACCAAATAAGGAAACACCGCAATACCCTGCTCTGTGATTACAGAGAGTAGGGCACAGAGAACCTTTGAACAGATTCTTGGAGCTGTCGCTAGGCCAAAAGGAAGAGCAACAAATTGGTAATGCTTGTCTTGAATGAAAATCTCAGGAACTGATAGTGATCTGGATGAATCAGAATATGAAGATATGCATCCTGTAAGTCTATTATGGACAAATAATGCCCTTGCTGAACAAAAGGCAGAATAGTCCTTATAAGTCACCATTTTGAATGTTGGTACTCTTACATAACGATTCAAGATCTTTAGATCCAGAACTGGTCTGAATGAATTTTCTTTCTTTGGGACAATGAATAGATTTGAATAAAACCCCAGACCCTGTTCCTGAAAAGGAACTGGCATGATTACCCCTGATAACTCCAGGTCTGAAACACACTTCAGGAAAGCCTGGGCTTTCTCTGGGTTCACTGGAATGCGTGAGAGAAAAACATAATTTATGTAAGAACTTACCTGATAAATTCATTTCTTTCATATTAGCAAGAGTCCATGAGCTAGTGACGTATGGGATATACATTCCTACCAGGAGGGGCAAGGTTTCCCAAACATTAAAATGCCTATAAATACAACCCTCACCACACCCACAATTCAGTTTAACGAAAAGCCAAGAAGTGGGGTGATAAGAAAGGAGTGAAAGCATTAAAAATAAGGAATTGGAATAATTGTGCTTTATACAAAAAAATCATAACCACCACAAAAAGGGTGGGTATCATGGACTCTTGCTAATATGAAAGAAATGAATTTATCAGGTAAGTTCTTACATAAATTATGTTTTCTTTCATGTAATTAGCAAGAGTCCATGAGCTAGTGACGTAAGGGATAGCAGATACCCAAGATGTGGAACTTCCACGCAAGAGTCACTAGAGAGGGAGGGATAAAATAAAGACAGCCAATTCCGCTGAAAAAATTAATCCACTACCCAAATCAAATGTTTCAATTTTTATAATGAAAAAAACTGAAATATAAGCAGAAGAATCAAACTGAAACAGCTGCCTGAAGTACTATTCTACCAAAAACTGCTTCTGAAGAAGAGAAAACATCAAAATGGTAGAATTTAGTAAAAGTATGCAAAGAAGACCAAGTCATTGCTTTGCAAATCTGATCAACAGAGGCTTCATTCTTAAAAGTCCAGGAAGTAGAAACTGACCTAGTAGAATGAGCCGTAATCCTCAAAGGCGGGGATTAACCCGACTCCAAATAAGCATGATGAATCAAAAACTTTAACCAAGATGCCAAAGAAAAGGCAGAAGCCTTCTGACCTTTCCTAAAACCAGAAAAGATAACAAATAGACTAGAAGTCTGTCTGAAATCTGAGTAGCGTCAACATAATATTTCAAAACTCTTACCACATCCAAAAAATGTAAGAATCTTACCAAAGGATTAGGACACAAGGAAGGGACAATAATTCCTCCACTAATGTTGTTAGAATTCACAACTTTAGGTAAAAATTGAAATGAGGACAGCAAAAACCACCTTATCCTGCTGAAAAATCAGAAAAAGGAGATTCACAAGAAAGAACAGATAATTTAAAAACTGTTCTAGCTGAAGAGATGTCTAAAAAGAACAATACTTTCCATGAAAGTAATTAATGTCCAAAGAAAGCATATGCTCAAACAGAAGAGCCTGTAAAGCCTTCAGAACCAAAATAAGACTCCAAGGAGGAGAAATTGGCTTAATGACAGGCTTGATACGAACCAAAGCCTGAACAAAACAATGAATATCAGAAAGATTTAGCAATTCTTACTGTGAAACAGCACAGAAAAAGCAGAGATTTTTCCTTTCAAGGAACATGTAGACAAAATCTTATGAAGAAACTATAAAATCCTAGAAATTCTAAAAGAATGCCAAGAAAATTCATAAGAAGAACAACATGAGATGTAAATCTTCCAAACTCGATAATAAATCCTACTAGACACAGATTTATGAGCCTGCAACATAGTATTAATCACTGAGTCAGAGAAACTTCTATGACTAAGTACTAAGCGTTAAATTTTCATACCATCAAATTAATAATTTTGAATTCCTGATGAAAAAAAAAAAACGAATGTTAAGATATAAGGTCTGGCCTTAATGGCAGTAACCAAGATTTGCAACTGAACATCCGAACAAGAACCATATACCAAAACCTGTGTGGCCATGCTGGAGCCACCAGCCACATCAAAGATTGCTCTCTGATGATTTAAAAAATCACTCTAAAAAGAAGAACCAGAGATGAAAAAATATAGGCAGATTGATAATTCCAAGGAAGTGTTAATGCATACACTACTTCCGCCTGAGGATCCCAGGACCTGAATAGGCCCCTGGGAAGTTCCTTATTTAGATGAGATGCCATCAGATCTAATTCTGGAAGCCCTCACATCTGAAAAATTGAAAAACATATCTGGGTAAAGAGACCATTCTCCTGGATGTAAAGCTTGATTAACAGAGATAATCCGCTTCCCAATTGTCTACACCTGGGAAAAAGACCACAGAATTTAGATAGGAGCTGGATTTAGCCCAAGCAAATATCCGAGATACTTCTGTCACAGCCTAAAGACTGATAGTCCCACCCTGATGATTGACATACGCCACAGTTGTGACATTGTCTGTCTGAAAAAACGTCTCTTCTTCAAAAAGAAACCAAACTGAAGAACTCTGAGAATGCACGGAGTTCCAAAATATCAAATGGTAATCTCGCCTCCTGAGATTTCCAAACCCCTTGTGCTGACAGAGATCCTCAGACAGCCTCCCAACCTAAAAGACTCGCATCTGCAGATATCATGGTCCAGGTTGAAAGAACCGAAGAGACCTGTAGAACTAAATGATGGTGATCTTAACCACCGAATCAAAGATAGTTAAACATTAGGATTCAAAGATATAAAAAGTGATATGCTAGAATCCCTGCACCATTATTCAGCATAAAAAACTGGAAAGGTTTCCTATGAAATGAGCAAAGGGAATCGAATCCAATGCTGCAGCCATGAAACCTAAAACTTCCATGCATATATAGCAACTTGAAGGAAATAATAGAGACTGAAGGTTCCGACAAACGAAACCCAATAAACTTGCTACTTGTCTGTTAGAGACAAAAACATTGACACAATCTATCTGGAAACCTAAAAAAGGTGACCCTTGTGTGAGGAATCAAGGAGCTTTTGATAAAAAGATCCTCTAACCATGTTTTGAAGAAACAACAAAGTTAAATCGTATGAGATTCTGCAGAACGAAAAGACTGAGCCAGTACCACAAAACCGTCCAAATAAGGAACACTGAGAACCTTGAAAAGATTCTTAGAGCTGTCGCTAGACCAGAAGGAAAAGCAACAAATTGGTAATGCTTGTCAAAAAAAAGAGAATCTCAGAAAATCAAAAAATAATCTGAATGAAAACAGAAAATGAAGATATGCATCTATTGCCATCACTGACCAAAAAGGCAGAATAGACCATATAAACACCATTCTAAAAGATGGTACACTTATATGACAGTTCAAAAAGATTTTCTATCTTTGGAACAATGAATAGTCTTGAATAAAACCCCAAAACCCAGTTCCTAAAATGAAACTGGAATAAATACCCCAGAAAACTCCAGGTCTGAGCAGCGCTTGAGCCCCAACGGGTGACCAGCCGCACTTCACCAGTACCCAAAACATATAGGTCTGAAACACACTTCAGGAAAGTGTTAGTTTTACTGGAATAGCTGGAATATGATAGAGAAAAAAAGACTTCTCCCAGACAGTTTTACTCTGAAACCTATTCTGTACCCAAAGTCTAAGAAGTTTGGACCGAATAGAACCAAAATAAATTTCAAAAAAGTCTTAACCTGCCCCTTACCAGCCAAGCTGGAATAAGAACCGCACCTACATGCAAATTTGGGGAGCTGACTTTGAACTTTTAAAAGGCTTAATTGAATGAGGAAAAAAATTATAAACATATTACTTGGGGAATAATTCAGGATTCCGTTCCTTAGTAAGAACAGAAAACTAGTATAAGCTTAAAGTTTTAGTCTTAGAACTCAATTTTGAAGCCCAGAGTAACAGTTAAAGAATTGAATCCAATTATGAACCAAATAATTGATTATCTTGGAAAAAAAGAAATATGGATTTTAGAAACCAAAATTGAAATCACAAAGTTCTTCTAGCTAAAATAGCTAAAGACATAGATTAAACCTCATTTGCGAAAATATTTAATAAAATGACAACACAAATGAAATTATTAGCATGCTAATCAAGTTAAAGGACCAGTCAACACACTGGACTTGCACAATCAACAAATGCAAGATAACAAGACAATGCAATAGCACTTAGTCTGAACTTCAAATAAGTAGTAGATTATGTCCTTTTAACAATGCTAAACAAATCATAATCCGATACTTGATCTTAAAGTATCCAACCAGAAAGATGAAGCAATTGCAACATCAGCAAAATAAATTACAGGTCTAAGAAAAGTACCTGAAAATAATTTTCCTTAAATAAGATACGACCATCTGAAGGAAAAAAATAAATACTATTTCCTATAAGAATAATAGTATATTTAGCAGGAGTAGAGATAGCCCCATTAACTTGGGGAATCTTTCCTCAAAACTGAAAACTAACTGCCGGCAAAGAATACAATTAAAAAACCTTAAAGAAGGACTAAAAGAAAATTCTCAGCCTATTCCATTCCCTAGTATCAGAAACTGGAAAAAAACCTCTGAAGAAACCACAGAAGATAAATAAGCAGAATTGAAATGTTAGCTAGTTTTTAAAATCAAAAGAACTAGTTACTTCAATATCCAAAATAATCAACACCTTTTGAACAAAGAACAAATGTACTCTATTAAAAAATAAAAAAGTAGATTTGTTAGTGTCAATATCTGATGAAGAAAAATTCTGAATGAGAAAAAACACCATCAGAGAAGGATAATTTATTATGCTGTTGGTCATTTGAAACTTCATCAACTAAAAAAGAAGTTTGAAAAAGACCTAAAAATTTATTAGAAGGCGGGATGTCATACAAAGCCTTTAAAATAGAATCAGAAAAATATTCTTATAAATTTCTAAGTATATCTTGTACATAAGATATAAAAAGAATAGCAATATATAAAGCATAAATACTAATGGATTCTGCATGTAAAAGTTTATCATGATAACTTATTACAAACCATAGCTAAAGATAAACATTCATAACATTAAAATAAATGAACTTAGCTTTGGTAGGACTGATATCAGTCAACAGGAATCCCTCAGCATTTCTTGATACAGGAACAGTGTATTGAATATCTTGCAATATGTAATAGAAAAAAACAACATATAAAGCAATATTATCAAATTCCTTAAATTACAGTTTCAGGAATGGGAAAAAATACAAAATAAACAAGCCTCTAGCAACCAGAAGCAACAAAAAAGTGAGACTTAAATAATGTGAGAAAAAAGTGGAACAAGTATGACGCCCACATTTTTGGCGCCAAGTATGACGCCCACATTATTGGCGCTAAGAACAACGCCCATATTTTTTGGCGCCAAGTATGACGCCACATCCTCTGACGCTGAAACCGACGCCCACATTTTTGGGCGCAAAAACAGAATTTATGTTTACCTGATAAATTTCTTTCTCCTACGGTGTATCCGGTCCACGGCTTCATCCTTACTTGTGGGATATTCTCAATCCCTACAGGAAGTGGCAAAGAGAGCACACAGCAGAGCTGTCCATATAGCTCCCCTTAGGCTCCGCCCCCCCAGTCATTCGACCGACGGTTAGGAGAAAAAGGAGAACCATAGGGTGCAGTGGTGACTGTAGTTTACAAAAAATAAATTTAAACCTGACCAAAATGCCAGGGCGGGCCGTGGACCGGATACACCGTAGGAGAAAGAAATTTATCAGGTAAACATAAATTCTGTTTTCTCCTACATTGGTGTATCCGGTCCACGGCTTCATCCTTACTTGTGGGAACCAATACCAAAGCTTTAGGACACGGATGAAGGGAGGGAACAAGTCAGGTAACCTAAACGGAAGGCACCACTGCTTGCAAAACCTTTCTCCCAAAAATAGCCTCCGAAGAAGCAAAAGTATCGAATTTGTAAAATTTGGCAAACGTATGCAGTGAAGACCAAGTCGCTGCCTTACAAATCTGTTCAACAGAAGCCTCGTTCTTGAAAGCCCATGTGGAAGCCACAGCTCTAGTAGAGTGAGCTGTAATTCGTTCAGGAGGCTGCCTTCCAGCAGTCTCATAAGCCAACCGGATGATGCTTTTCAGCCAGAAAGACAGAGAGGTCGCAGTCGCCTTTTGACCTCTCCTCTTGCCAGAATAGACGACAAACAAGGACGATGTTTGTCTGAAGTCTTTAGTGGCTTTTAGATAAAACTTTAAAGCACGAACCACATCAAGATTGTGTAACAGACGTTCCTTGTTAGAAACTGGATTAGGACACAGAGAAGGAACAACTATTTCCTGGTTGATATTCTTATTGGAAACCACTTTTGGAAGAAAACCAGGTTTGGTACGTAAAACGACCTTATCTGTATGAAACACCAGATAGGGTGAATTACACTGCAAAGCAGACAATTCAGAAACTCTTCTAGCAGAAGAAATAGCTACTAAAAACAAAACTTTCCAAGATAGTAATTTAATATCTATGGAATGTAGAGGTTCAAACGGAACCCCTTGAAGAACTGAAAGAACTAAATTTAGACTCCATGGAGGAGCCACAGGTCTGATAGACTAAAGCTTGTACAAACGCCTGAATATCTGGCATGGCTGCCAGACGCTTGTGTAACAAAACAGACAGAGCAGATATCTGTCCCTTTAAAGAACTAGCTGACAGACCTTTCTCCAATCCTTCTTGGAGAAAAGATAGTATCCTTGGAATCCTAATCTTACTCCATGAGTAACCCTTGGATTCACACCAGCAAAGATATTTCCGCCATATCTTATGGTAAATTTTCCTGGTGACAGGCTTTCTAGCCTGGATCAGAGTATCTATAACTGATTCCGAAAACCCACGCTTAGCTAGAATCAAGCGTTCAATCTCCAAGCAGTCAGTTGCACAGAAACTAGGTTTGGATGTTCGAATGGACCTTGAATTAGAAGGTCCTGCCTCAAAGGCAGCTTCCATGGTGGAACCGATGACATGTCCACTAGGTCTGCATACCAAGTCCTGCGTGGCCACGCAGGAGCTATCAGAATTACCGAAGCCTTCTCCTGTTTGATCCTGGCTACTAGCCGGGGGAGAAGGGGAAACGGTGGAAAGACATAAGCTAGATTGAACGACCAAGGCGCTACTAAGGCATCTACCAATGTCGCCTTGGGATCCCTGGACCTGGACACGTAACGTGTAACTTTGGAGTTCTGACGTGACGCCATCAAATCCAGATCTGGAATGCCCCATAGCTGGGTCAGCTGAGCAAAAACCTCCGGGGGGAGTTCCCACTCCCCCGGATGGAAAGTCTGACGACTCAGATAATCCGCTTCCCAGTTGTCCACTCCTGGGATGTGAATTGCTGATAGATGGCAGGAGTGATCCTCTGCCCATTTGATGATCTTGGATACCTCCCTCATCATCAGGGAACTCTTTGTTCCCCCCTGATGATTGATGTACGGTACAGTCGTCATGTTGTCCGACTGAAATCTGATTAATTTGGCCTCCGCTAGTTGAGGCCATGCCTGGAGCGCATTGAATATCGCTCTCAATTCCAAAATGTTTATCGGGAGAAGAGATTCTTCCCGAGACTATAGACCCTGAGCCTTCAGGGACTTCCAGACCGCGCCCCAGCCTAAGAGGCTGGCGCCGGTCGTGACAATGATCCACTCCGGTCTTTGGAAACTCATTCTCTGAGACAGGTGATCCTGAGACAACCACCAGAGGAGTGAGTCTCTGGTTTGCTGGTCCATCTGAATCTGGGGAGACAAATCTGCATAATCCCCATTCCATTGTTTGAGCATGCACAGTTGCAATGGTCTTAAATGAATTTGAGCAAAAGGAACCACGTCCATTGCCGCAACCATTAGTCCTATTACCTCCATGCACTGAGCTATGGAGGGTTGAGGAATGGATTGAAGAACTCGACAAGTGTTCAAAAGTTTTAATTTCCTGACCTCTGTCAGAAAGGTTTTCATTTCTACCAAGTCTATTATTGTTCCCAGGAAGGGAACCCTTGTGAACGGGGACAGAGAACTTTTTTCTATGTTCACCTTCCACCCGTGAGACCTTAGAAAGGCTAGAACAATGTCCGTATGAGCCCTTGCTTTGTGAAAGGACGACGCCTGTATTAAAATGTCATCTAGGTAAGGTGCTACTGCAATGCCTCTTGGCCTTAGCACCGCTAGAAGGGACCCTAGCACCTTTGTGAAAATTCTGGGAGCAGTGGCCAATCCGAAGGGAAGAGCCACAAACTGGTAATGCTTGTCCAGAAAGGCGAACCTCAGAAACTGATGGTGATCTTTGTGGATAGGAATATGCAGGTACGCATCCTTTAAGTCCACAGTAGTCATATATTGACCCTCCTGGATCATTGGTAAAATTGTCCGAATGGTTTCCATTTTGAATGATGGAACTCTGAGGAATTTGTTTAGGATCTTTAAATCCAGAATTGGCCTGAAAGTTCCTTCCTTTTTGGAAACTACAAACAGGTTTGAGTAAAATCCCAGTCCTTGTTCTGCTGTTGGAACTGGGTTTATCACTCCCATTTTTAAAAGGTCTTCTACGCAATGTAAGAATGCCTGTCTCTTTATCTGGTCTAAAGATAAGCGAGACATGTGGAACCTTTCCCTTGGAGGAAGGTCCTTGAATTCTAGAAGATACCCCTGAGAGACAATTTCTAGTGCCCAGGGGTCCGGAAAATCTCTTGCCCAGGCCTGAGCAAAGAGAGAAAGTCTGCCCCCTACTAGATCCGGTCCCTGTCTTGGTAGCAGCAGCAGGCTTTTTGGCCTGTTTACCCTTGTTCCAGCCTTGCAATGGTTTCCATGCTGGTTTGGGCTGGGGTGCGTTACCCTCTTGCCTAGTGGCTGTAGAGGTAGAAGCCGGTCCGTTCCTGAAATTGCGAAAGGAACGAAAATTAGACTTCTTTTTAGCTTTGAAAGGTCTATCCTGTGGAAGGGCATGGCCCTTTCCCCCAGTGATATCTGAAATAATTTCTTTCAACTCTGGCCCGAATAGGGTCTTACCCTTGAAAGGAATATTAAGCAATTTGGTTTTGGACGACACATCCGCCGACCACGATTTTAGCCAAAGCGCTCTATGCGCCACTATTGCGAAACCAGAATTTTTCACCGCTAATTTAGCTAACTGAAAAGCGGCATCTGTAATGAAAGAATTAGCCAACTTCAGGGCGTGAATTCTATCCATGACTTCATCATAAGAAGTCTCCTTCTGGAGCGAGTTTTCTAATTCCTCAAACCAAAAAGCAGCTGCAGTGGTTACAGGAATAATGCAAGAAATTGGTTGAAGAAGAAAACCTTGTTGAACAAAAATTTTCTTAAGTAAACCTTCTATTTTTTTTATCCATAGGATCTTTTAAAGCGCAACTGTCTTCTATTGGTATAGTTGTGCGCTTAGCTAGCGTTGAAACTGCCCCCTCTACCTTAGGGACCGTCTGCCACGCGTCCCTTCTGGGGTCAACAATGGGGAACATTTTCTTAAATATAGGAGGGGGAACAAAAGGTACACCTGGCTTCTCCCACTCCTTATTCACTATATCCGCCACCCTCTTAGGTATCGGAAACGCATCAGTGTGTACTGGGACCTCTAAGAATTTATCCATTTTACACAATTTTTCTGGGACCACCAAAGGGTCACAATCATCAAGAGTAGCTAGGACCTCCTTAAGTAGAGCGCGGAGGTGTTCTAGCTTAAATTTAAATGCTATGGTATCAGGCTCTGCCTGCTGAGAAACTTTTCCTGTGTCAGAAATTTCTCCCTCAGACAGGCCCTCCCTCACCGCCAAGTCAGATTGATGTGAGGGCACTACAGATAAATTATCCTCTGCGTCTGCTTGCTCATTTTCTATATTTAAAACTGAGCAATCACGCTTCCTAGGAAAAGCTGGCAGTTTGGATAAAAATGCTGCGAGAGAATTATCCATTACTGCTGCTAACTGTTGCATAGTAATAGCAATTGGCGCGCTAGATGTACTGGGCATCGCTTGCGCGGGCATAGCTGGTGTTGACACAGAAGGAGAGGATAGTGAGCTATCCTCACTACCTTCAGCTAAAGAATCATCTTGGGCTATATCTTTAAGCGTGATTGTACGGTCCTTAAGCTGTTTGGACGCTATGGCACACTTCACACATAAATTTAATGGGGGAACCACCTTGGCCTTTGAACATACAGAACATAGGTTATCTGAAGGGTCAGACATGTTTGACAGACTTAAACAGATCTTCAATGCAATAAAAATTATTTTTGACAAAAACATTACTGTGTCTTTAAATAATAAAAGTGCACACTTTATTACTGAAACATCAAAAAACCATCAAATAAACATCCGATTTTAATGAAATTTTCACCACAGTGTCTTAATGCTTTGAAAGGATTGCACACAAATTTTCAGACCAATTAACCCCTTAATGCCCAAACCGGAGCTAATAACAGCAATTAACCTGTTAAAAACACTACAGTACTATGCCACAGCTTCCACTGTGGCCTTTACCTTCCTTAGGGATTATTGTAGTAGGAAATAAGCCTCTCTGGAGTCTTTTCTGATGCCTCTGGACTCCCCACGTGAAGCTGCATGAACTGCCTAAGCAAAACAACTGTGCAATTGAGGCTTGAAAATGAGGCTTCCTCCCTCTTCATTCCAGAGTGGAGGGGCCTTTCTGACTAGAATAGGTGTCCAAATAAGTGCCAGGCGCAAAATAAAACCCCAAAAGTGTTTTAAAGTCTGAAAAAACACCTTATTTATAGTGAAAACATGCTAAAAAGCAATCGATTTAGCCCACAATAGTGTCAACCAGCATAGAGCCCTTAATATAAGCCATAATTTTAAACAGAGTCTAAGAAAAATGGCTTACCTATCCCAGAGGGGATTGCTGACAGTCTTCTAGCATTACTAGGTCTTATTAGAAAAATGACTGATCATACCTGAAGCAGTTAAGTCTGCAAACTGTTCCCCCCAACTGAAGTTCTCTGCGTGGGAACAGCAATGGATTTTAGTTACTGGTGCTAAAATCATATTCCTCTCGGCAGAAATCTTCATCACTTTCTGCTGCAGAGTAAATAGTACAAGCCGGCACTATTTTAAAATAACAAACTCTTGATAGAAGAATAAAAAACTACAACTAAACACCACATACTCTTTACCACCCCCGTGGAGATGCTACTAGTTAGAGCGGCAAAGAGAATGACTGGGGGGGGCGGAGCCTGAGGGGAGCTATATGGACAGCTCTGCTGTGCGCTCTCTTTGCCACTTCCTGTAGGGATTGAGAATATCCCACAAGTAAGGATGAAGCCGTGGACCGGATACACCAATGTAGGAGAAAAAACGTCTGAATACACATGCGTAAAAAAAATGACGTAACTATGACGCCGGAAATGACAAAATTTTGCGCCAAAAAAGTTCGCGCCAAGAATGACGCAATAAAATAAAGCATTTTCTGCCCCCGTGAGCCTAACAGCCCGCAGGGAAAAATAGTCAATTGAAAATTTTCAAAGTAAGAAAAAAATATTCATATGCATTATCCCAAATAATGAAACTGACAGTTTGAATGAAGGAATACTGATTATCCTGAATCATGGCAAATATAAGTTTAAAGACATATATTTAGAACTTTACATATAAAGTGCCCAACCATAGCTTAGAGTGTCACAAAAAATAAGACTTACTTACCCCAGGACACTCGTCTACATATAGTAGATAGCCAAACCAGTACTGAAACGAGAATCAGTAGAGGTAATGGTATATAAGAGTATATCGTCGATCTGAAAAGGGAGGTAGGAGAAGAAATCTCTATGACCGATAACAGAGAACCTATGAAATAGATCCCCTAGAGGAAGACCATTGTATTCAAATAGGCAATACTCTCTTCACATCCCTCTGACATTCACTGCACTCTGAGAGGAAAAACGGGCTCCAGCCTGCTGCGAAGCGCATATCAACGTAGAATCTAGCACAAACTTACTTCACCACCTCCATGGGAGGCAAAGTTTGGAAAACTGAATTGTGGGTGTGGTGAGGGGTGTATTTATAGGCATTTTAAGGTTTGGAAACTTTGCCCCTCCTGGTAGGAATGTATATCCCATACGTCACTAGGTCATGGACTCACAGGACAGACAGGAGAGACACAGCTGCTCATAGGGGTCCAGCAGGGGCAGCTGTGTCTCTCCTGTCTGTCGCTTTTAAACTTGCTTGCCTAAGTTCAAATAAGAATTAATGCCTTTAAACTCTTCATGATACATGGTGCCCACTGATATTATGAGTTAATATTTAAAAGTAATTCAGCACTCGGATTGTAAGGGCTTAGCTTACTCTAGATTATTTTCTTGTGGGCCCATGTTAATTAATAATTTTGGCGTATTCAGTGAATCAATAATTCTTTATGACTGGGCTTAAAGGGACAGTCAACCATATAATTGTTATTGTTTTAAAAGATAGATAATCCCTTTATTACTCATCTCCCAGTTTTGCATAACCAACACAGTTATATTAATGTACTATTTACCTCTGTGATTACCTTGTATCTAGGAACCTTCTTCCAGCCCCCTGATCACATGACTGTTTATTATCTATTGTCTTAAATTTAGCATTGTATTGTGCTAGATCTTAAATAACTTTCTGTGCCTGAACACAGTGTTATCTATATAGCCCACGTGTACTTTCTGTCTCTTTGTGTTGAAAAAAGATTTAAAAACATGTGATAAGAGGCAGCCCTCAAAGGCTTAGAAATTAGCATATGAGCCTACCTATGTTTAGTTTAAACTAAGAATACCAAGAGAAAAAAGCAAATTTGATGATAAAAGTAAATTGGAAAGTTGATTAAAATTAAAAGTCCTATCTGAATAATGAAAGTTTATTTTATACTTGACTGTCCCTTTAAGTGTTTTTAACTTTTTTCTTGCTACTACTGTGTGAATGTTTGTTCTTAGTTTAATGAATAAAGACTTAAAGTATGAATGATATGGAACTTTTTAATATATAGAGTAATCCTATATCCAATTCATTATTTAGAGTTAATAACAATACTACGTTTGTGGAATTCTTTGCTATGAATTCTAAATGTATTGTCAGTACATTTATGAAAATCTTAGTAGTGCTCTCCAAATAATATATCAGCTTATGGCAGGGTTATAACACAATACAACCCGAATGGAAGAGCTACAAATTGGTAATGCCTGTCTAGAAAGGCAAACCTCAGGAACTGATGATGATTCTTATGAATCGGAATGTGAAGGCAGGCATCCTTTAAGTCCACTGTGGTCATGTACTGACCCTCTTGGATCATGGGTAAAATGGTTCGAATAGTTTCCATCTTGAATGACGGAACTCTGAGGAATTTGTTTAGGATCTTTAAACCCAAAATTGGTCTGAAGGTTCCCTCTTTTTTGGGAACCACAAACAGATTTGAATAAAACCCCTGTCCTTGTTCCGTCCGCGGAACTGGATGGATCACTCCCATTACAAGGAGATCTTGTACGCAGCTTAGGAATGCCTCTTTCTTTATCTGGTTTGCAGATAATCTTGAAAGGTGAAATCTCCCTTGTGGAGGAGAAGCTTTGAAGTCCAGAAGATATCCCGGAGATATTATCTCCAACGCCCAGGGATCCTGAACATCTCTTGCCGACACCTGGGCGAAGAGAGAGAGTCTGCCCCCTACTAGATCCGTTGTCGGATAGGGGGCCGCTCCTTCCTGCTGTCTTAGAGGCAGCAGCAGGCTTTCTGGCCTGCTTGCCCTTGTTCCAGGACTGGTTAGGTTTCCAGGCCTGCTTGGATTGAGCAAAAGTTCCCTCTTGTTTTGAAGCAGAGGAAGTTGATGCTGCACCTGCCTTGAAATTTCGAAAGGCACGAAAATTAGACTGTTTGGCCATTGATTTGGCCCTGTCCTGAGGAAGGGTATGACCCTTTCCTCCAGTAATGTCAGCAATAATTTCTTTCAAACCAGGCCCGAATAAGGTCTGCCCCTTGAAAGGAATGTTGAGTAATTTAGACTTTGAAGTCACATCAGCTGACCAGGATTTGAGCCATAGCGCCCTACGCGCCTGGATGGCGAATCCGGAATTCTTAGCCGTTAGTTTAGTCAAATGAACAATGGCATCAGAAACAAATGAGTTAGCTAGCTTAAGTGTTCTAAGCTTGTCAATGATTTCAGTCAATGGAGCTGTATGGATGGCCTCTTCCAGGGCCTCAAACCAGAATGCCGCCACAGCAGTGACAGGCGCAATGCATGCAAGGGGCTGTAAAATAAAACCTTGTTGAATAAAAATTTTCTTAAGGTAACCCTCTAATTTTTTATCCATTGGATCTGAAAAAGCACAACTGTCCTCAACCGGGATAGTGGTACGCTTTGCTAAAGTAGAAACTGCTCCCTCCACCTTAGGGACAGTCTGCCATAAGTCCCGTGTAGTGGCGTCTATTTTAAACATTTTTCTAAATATAGGAGGTGGGGAAAAGGGCACACCGGGCCTATCCCACTCCTTACTAATAATTTCTGTAAGCCTTTTAGGTATTGGAAAAACATCAGTACTCACCGGCACTGCATAGTATTTATCCAGCCTACACAATTTCTCTGGCACTGCAATTGTGTCACAGTCATTCAGAGCAGCTAATACCTCCCCAAGCAATACACGGAGGTTCTCAAGTTTAAATTTAAAATTAGAAATCTCTGAATCAGGTCTCCCTGATTCAGAGACGTCACCCACAGACTGAAGCTCTCCGTCCTCAGGTTCTGCATATTGTGACGCAGTATCAGACATGGCTCTTACAGCATCTACGCGCTCTGTATCTCGTCTAACCCCAGAGCTATCGCGCTTGCCTCTCAATTCAGGCAATCTGGATAATACCTCTGACAGGGTATTATTCATGATTGCAGCCATGTCCTGCAAAGTAATCTCTATGGGCGTCCCTGATGTACTTGGCGCCATATTAGCGTGCGTCCCTTGAGCGGGAGGCGAAGGGTCCGACACGTGGGGAGAGTTAGTCGGCATAACTTCCCCCTCGACAGACCCCTCTGGTGACAATTCTTTTATAGATAAAGACTGATCTTTACTGTTTAAGGTGAAATCAATACATTTAGTTCACATTCTCCTATGGGGCTCCACCATGGCTTTTAAACATAAAGAACAAGTATCCTCTGTTTCAGACATGTTTGCACAGACTAGCAATGAGACTAGCAAGCTTGGAAAACACTTTAAAGCAAGTTAACAAGCAATATAAAAAACGTTACTGTGCCTTTAAGAGAAACAAATTTTGACAAAATTTGAAATAACAGTGAAAAAAGGCAGTTACACTAACAAAATGTTTACAGTGTATGTAACAAGTCAGCAGAGCATTGCACCCACTTGAAAATGGATAATTAACCCCTTAATAACAAAAACAGAATAATAAATGACAAAAACGTTTTTTAAACACAGTCACAACAACTGCCACAGTCTACTGTGATTGTTACCCTCCTCAAACACGACTTTGAAGCCTTTTGAGCCCTTCAGAGATGTCCTGTATCATGCAGAGGAAAGCTGAATGTCTCTGTCAGTATTTTTAGCTGCACAGAAAAGCACTAAAATAGGCCCTTCCCACTCATATTGCAACAGTGGAAAGCTTCAGGAAACTGTCTCTAGGCAAAAATCAAGCCAGCCATGTGAAAAAAAACTAGGCCCCAATAAGTTTTGTCACCAAACATATATAAAAACGATTAACATGCCAGCAAACATTTTATATTACACTTTTATAAGAGTATGTATCTCTGTTAATAAGCCTGATACCAGTCGCTATCACTGCATTTAAGGCTTAACTTACATTAATCCGGTATCAGCAGCATTTTTCTAGCAAATTCCATCCCTAGAAATATATTAACTGCACATACCTTATTGCAGGAAAACCTGCACGCTATTCCCCCTCTGAAGTTACCTCACTCCTCAGAATATGTGAGAACGGCAGTGGATCTTAGTTACTTCTGCTAAGATCATAGAAATCACAGGCAGATTCTTCTTCTAATGCTCCCTGAGATGAAACAGTACACTCCGGTACCATTTAAAAATAACAAACTTTTGATTGAAGTTAAAAAACTAACTATAATACACCACTCTCCTCTTACTACGTCCATCTTTGTTGAGAGTTGCAAGAGAATGACTGGATATGGCAGTGAGGGGAGGAGCTATATAGCAGCTCTGCTGTGGGTGATCCTCTTGCAACTTCCTGTTGGGAAGGAGAATATCCCACAAGTAATGGATGATCCGTGGACTGGATACACTTAACAAGAGAAATTACTACAGAGACTTTTTCTATACACTATACACTTTAGCATATGGTGCCTACAAGGACGAGGTTATATCAAAAAGAATACTGCCATATAGAGATGCTGTCTTGTGCAGGACTTTTTAACGAAAACGCTGGTGAGACAAGTCTGGCTATTAGTAGTTTGCAAATTCCAGGCGGGCTTTTTCCAGTCCATAAAATAGCCGTCCTTATTAAGCACACACTACTTGATTTATTAAGTGCAGACTACTTTCATATCAGTTTATCAGGGTTAATCTTTATTGTAACATATATTTTTTCTTACTATGCGCAATGAGAAGTTGAAGTGTGGATTTATTTGTGCTGTTTCCGTGTATACACACAACACATGAGTACTACTCATACTATGAATAGAGCAACACTGACATTCTGCTGTAAATGTTTACCTATTGTATGGTGTTTATGTTCCTAGACTTTATTTTGCTGTTATCCCTAGTTATCTGATTTGTTTTCACTGCAGGGGACTATATGTTTCATTATGTGTGTTTAACTTAAAAAAATATAACTTTACACATAGTCTTAGGTATCTGCTTATGAGCAAACATAAATGGGCTCTAAGACCATTAAGATCCTCTTCCTTAACTATTCCACAGTATACATCTGATACCTCAAAATATCCCCTCTCACTAATACTCCAAAGTATATAATTTATCCTTCATTCCCATAGACTTGCTGCTATATTATCCCCACATCACTTCCATAGGCCCTCCAATCCTCCTTACTTTAAAATAGAACCCCCTGTTGGTAACTAGTATTTGGATGTTGGCGTATTAATTCCCTTAAGATATATATTGCTTCTTCCTCTACTCATAGTCACATGTAATGATATCTTACAATTTTATGTGTCCTTTTTTCTTTTTTCATTTTCTTTCCCCTTAAAAAAACTGAGGTTTTCACAATGGGACCCAAAAGTGGTCTCTTCAATTCATTACACCTTCTTCTATATATGTTAACCTTAAACTTGTGAGGCCCAAGAGAGGCCTTCTAAGATCATTTTGGAAGGTTTCCCTGTGTTCAGGCACTTTGAACTAAAGCTTCCACCACTACCAATTAGTTATCTCTCTGATGGGGTGTGCAAATAATAAGGTATTGATGGGAATGAGTACTCTGCTTTTTGTGATGTATTGTAACTTTCTTTGTATGTTTGTTTACTGATTTGTAAGCCTGATTTTAATACCTCTTAATGCCATTAGGGCTAGAGGTAATTTTACATCCTAGTCTTTTCCTGTTTCATTCACAAACTTTGAGGATTTTCACAATGGCCTGGTTGTAACGCTCTACACCACCACTAGAGGCAGCTCTATATGCAATATGGAGCTTCTTTTTAACCCCTAGTATTTTCCACATTTTGGTCATGACTTTGCTAGTGAAGTGGGTTCCTCGATCGGACTCGATTCGCTGGGGTAAACCAAATCTGGAAAACACGTGGTTGCTGAGCAATGCTGCGCATGTTTCAGCACTATTGTTAGGTGCACTGATACACTCTACACATTTAGTGAACAGGCATGTCACTGTCAACATGTATTTGTTACCTCTTGATGACCTTGTTACTGGACCATTAAAATCAATTTGTATATCTGACCATGGCATTACCATCCCCTTTTCTGCAATGGCTCTCTATGCATTGGCACGGTGGGTTTGTCAGTATATTTATAAGAATCTTAGCAGTACTGAGAACAAGGGAAGGGTGCACAGGAATATGTAATCACCCTAGACATATACAAAACACGGAAGGGAACTGCACTCTCATACCGGACTGGGTACACATCCCATGACCCTGCAACATGCTCAGCCCTGGGTGCCACTGGCACTCACAGGAAGCTGTGCTGTCCCCAGAGCCACAAGCAGTTAACCCCAGACAGGTCTGGGTGCAAGAACCATAGGGAAAATTATTACAACACATAGAGAAAACCCAGCACTCACTTACAAGCTCTCAGCTAAGATTTAAAAGCAAAAATGGAAAGGTTAGTTACCGCATCTGGCCAAATGGGACAAGCTCAGGTACCACGTCAAGGTCCTTACCAATACCTGAGACCCTAAAACAGCCACACAATGCAAGCTTTCAAATCCAAACAAACTGGGAACAAGGGAAGGGTGCACAGGAATATGTAATCACCCTAGACATATACAAAACACGGAAGGGAACTGCACTCACATACCGGGTACACATCCCATGACCCTGCAACATGCTCAGCCCTGGGTGCCACTGGCACTAACAGCAAGCTGTGCTGTCCCCAGAGCCACAAGCAGTTAACCACAGACAGGTCTGGGTGCAAGAACCATAGGGAATTTAAAAGCAAAAATGGTAAGGTTAGTTACCGCATCTGGCCAAATGGGACAAGCTCAGGTACCACGTCAAGGTCCTTGCATTGTGTGGCTGTTTTAGGGTCTCAGGTATTGGAAAGGACCTTGACGTGGTACCTGAGCTTGTCCCATTTGGCCAGATGCGGTAACTAACCTTTCCATTTTTGCTTTTAAATCTTAGCTGAGAGCTTGTAAGTGAGTGCTGGGTTTTCTCTGTGTGTTGTATTAATTTGTTTTGTAATTTTCCCTATGGTTCTTGCACCCAGACCTGTCTGGGGTTAACTGCTTGTGGCTCTGGGGACAGCACAGCTTCCTGTGAGTGCCAGTGGCACCCAGGGCTGAGCATGTGTCTGCAGGGTCATGGGATGTGTACCCGGTCCAGTATGAGAGTGCAGTTCCCTTCCGTGTTTTGTATATGTCTAGGGTGATTACATATTCCTGTGCACCCTTCCCTTGTTCCCAGTTTGTTTGGATTTGAAAGCTTGCATTGTGTGGCTGTTTTAGGGTCTCAGGTATTGGAAAGGACCTTGACGTGGTACCTGAGCTTGTCCCATTTGGCCAGATGCGGTAACTAATCTTTCCATTTTTGCTTTTAAATCTTAGCTGAGAGCTTGTAAGTGAGTGCTGGGTTTTCTCTATGTGTTGTATTAATTTGTTTTGTAATTTTCCCTATGATTCTTGCACCCAGACCTGTCTGGGGTTAACTGCTTGTGGCTCTGGGGACAGCACAGCTTCCTGTGAGTGCCAGTGGCACCCAGGGCTGAGCATGTTGCAGGGTCATGGGATGTGTACCTGGTCCAGTATGAGAGTGCAGTTCCCTTCCGTGTTTTATATATATATATATATATATATATATATATATATATATATATATATATATATATATTATATATTTTGCACAGATGAATTATTTAGCATGCAAGAGACACACTTAACTTTATATATATAGGACTATAAACACAGTTAAAATACGGAGTGCTCCTTTAAATTTCTTAACTATAAATTGACTATGTTTTCCCAATAATCTTTGTTTCAAATATTAAAAATTAGGACAATTATACTTCACCAATTTGAACCAATTCGTAGTGGTATTTAGATCATCTCATTTGAAGGAAAGTTATCGCATATCAAGGTAAGTTTTCAGCTTCTTGCTTAGTGAGATGTGTTCCCAAGTATGGCCGCTAAATATCAAATCACTAGTCTCCAGCAAGTCACAAAAAAACTGTCCCTTTGTTTGCATTGCCAATCCTTTTATCTAATCAGTGATGACCCCACGATTATTTTCCCTTCTCATTGGCTACTTTTGGGGAATGCTCCCCATTGGTTCAGTATATATTGTCGCTATGGAAACGCATCTTTTAACAGTCAAGTCCCTTGACTGTCATACTGGATTCTGGCCATCGGGGGACAGCGGACGAACAACACAGCAATACATTTAATAATTTCTAAACATTTTACATGATTTCCCATATAATGATTATATTAAACAATACTATAACATTGCATTAATAAATTACAATATTAATTATAGATGGGGTAGTATCATATAATTTTTCTGATTATTTTGATGTGAGACATCATGTGTCTTTAACATTATATTATATTAAAGTAATTATACTGCTAATTATTAGCTTAAAATCCATTAATATTATATCAGTATCCTGGCATTTATATACAAATACAGTCTATTTCATATTCAGTACTGCACTGTATTCCAACATGAATATACTATATTTCATATTTCTAATAAATCATGGATGTATGAATCTTGTCTATGTAGATCTGAAATAAAATAAGTGTTATTAATAATTTATTTTTAGGTCCACAAATATCTATTTATATTCTTAAAAACACAGAGGCTAAGACATTTTATGCTTTCAAAATATATATATATATATATATATATATATATATATATACACACACATTCATTTCTATGCAGGCAGTCTTGTATTTATTATTTCAGTAAATTTAAAAATTACCTTGTAACATGTGTCTTTTGTTGTTTAAGTTTTCATTGCCCTACTTACACGGCATGGGATCACTTAACAGGCAGCTGTCAAAAGCCATAATTTCCTTAATATGCCTGTATCCTCAGATCCCTTCCCAGATAGAACGATTCTTTAGCAGACAGGAAGCCCATATATCAGCATGTACCTTTGAGATTCCAGCAAGCTAATTTCCATCTCATTAGGCCTCAAAAGAAATATCCCAGACACCCCGTCCCCACTCACTTTATGGGGTAAGGGATGTTTGGAAATGGCTCAATGGTTTTTATCCTATTTCAAGCCATAAACTCTGTTCTTTCTCAAAATCACTTTTACAAATTCCTTTAAGTGATTGTTTTAAGTTCAATAGACCAAATGTTTTATTGTCTTCATTTGGATGTTTAAAACAACTTTGCATACTGAATGTGGGAGGATGGGACATGGGTTTCAAGTAAATTTTTCTGAATGAATCATTTGTATATATATATATATATTAATCTTTACATATACCTTGACAGGTTGGAACTGTGGACAGATTAAATAACCTTGACAGTAGGTTTGAACATCTTTCAACATGTGTGGCCAAAAGGTGTAGTCACGTAATATTTCATACGTTAATTTGGCGCCACGATGACCAGATGTGGGAGCATCATGGGCATGTTGAATCATGAGACCTCTGAACTTTATAGGTACCACCCATTGCTAGATACCATTTCTGGAGGTTCTAATTATCAAACCATCCTGTAACTTGAATTGTGATTTGGATTTCATTAAGATTCTAAGATCTTCCTTGCCAATACCGTCCTCTTTTGAGATGGGTTTGCTTTCAGGATCTTCTATGTGTTTATAGAAGAAGCCAACAATGGGGTCTTCCTTTTGACTAGTGATCAGGTCCTCACTAGGAGAATCCTGACTCCATTGTACCAGGTTAGGATCACTGTTGTTTGGCCTGTTTCTGGTAATGGCTTCTACCTGACTTGCACCCATTAAGCGGTCAATATTAAGGAGTTCTCCAGTTAAGGCTCCTTGTTTGGCAAATGAATCCGCAAGATCATTGCCTTCCTTATCAGGACCTAGAACCCTGGAATGACCCTTGGTCTTTTTCCAGTGTATGGCTAAATCATTGGACACCACTAGATTATCAATCTTGCAGAACAACTTGCCATGTTTGACTTGTTTGTTGTTAGTTTTCAGCATGCCATTTCTTTTCCAAATTGGCAGGTATTCAACAAAACTGTCACACACATAATTTGAGTCAGTAATGATCACAAATTCATGAATATCTTGTTAAATAGCCATTTCAATGGTTTTTAGAACAGCAGTGAGTTCTGCAATTTGACTGGATCTTGGTCCAATGTTGAAACCTACAGAAATATCTGGGAATCCATTTGCCCAGGTTATACCAATGCCGGTGACTAATCTTGCGCTCATTTTCAATAGTGGCAAGGTAAGAATAACCATCAACATATACCCAAGGTAAAGTTTGACAATGGTCCTCATTGTATATTTTATAGGGGGAAAGCAATTGTTCCTCCAGGAAATCATCTTCTGATAACTCCCATGATCCTTAGCAGTATAGTCGTGGAGCTCAGCAAGCCCCTGTGCGACTGGATTATTTTTGTTTTGCTTATAGCAAATTTCTAAAGGCCAGCCTTGTAAGGAAAGAGTCCAAGCTGTTATGCGGCTATTAAACAAATTTCCATCTTATTCTCTCACTTTGCAGATATAGCAAAGGCTGGTGGGCCGTTTCTACAATACTTTTCTCGCCCTGTATATAGTGGCAGAATTTTTGTAGAGCCCATACAGTAGATAAGAGTGCTTTTCCGCAATCGCTAAATTTTATTTCTACTGGGGATAAAGTTTTGCTCGCATAAGCAATAACTTTGCCTAAATTATCATGCTCTTGGTATAAAACAGCACTCATGCTTATATCTGTGTAACCTGTTTCTAAGTAGAAAGGTTTACCACCTTCAGGGTACGCTAAGCAAGGTGCTTGAGCGTGTTTTCTCATCAGCTCCTTGATGGCTGTCTCTTGAGTCTCACTCCAGTGCCATTTCAAATTCTTCTTTAGAAGAAGTAGCAGTGGTTTAGCTAATTCTGCATAATTATCAATACATTTGCGAGAATAATTTGTCATACCCAGGAATGATCGCAATTCCTTTAGGTTAGTTGGATTCTTACAATTTATTATAGCTTCCACCTTTTTCTTCTGAGTATTTAACCCTTCAGAAGTAACTTCATGTCCTAAGAAGTTTACATGAGAGCAGCACCATTGAGCTTTTTGTAGGGATAATTTGACACCTGCCCTTTTAAGTTAGCTGAGGACATGGTTAAGTTCAGTGATGTGTTTCTCAAAGTCTGTGCTTTTGATTAAAACATCATCAAAATAAGATAAGGTCCCCCTTTCCAGTGCATCAGGCATAGCCTTATGCATGAAAACAGCAAATTCATGTCCTGAATTTATGTATCCAAATGGGAGCCTTTAGAATGCATACTGGACCTTTTGGAACGAGAATGCAAGCTTATACTGGTCCTCTTCATGTACCTCTTTTATGGTCCAATATCCCTGTGCACAATCAATGGCAGTGAATATTTGAGATCCCTGCATCTGCGCTAGGCACTGGTCAATGTATGGCACAGGCCAGCCAGACATGTGCACTCATTTGTTTAGCTATCTTAAGTACACAAACACCATTGTCCATTGGGCTTAAGAACACCTAGGATTGTTGTAAGAGCTATGCACCTGTCTGATAATACCTCTTTCTTCCAAGTTCCTTATGATTTCTGCAAGAGAATCATATGAGGCTAAAGGAAGTCTGTATTGTTTAACAAAGACAGGTGGTGCATTGGGATCTGTTTGGATTCTTGCAATGTGCAAGTCTGTAGTCCCATAGTCATAAGAATCCCTAGCAAAAATATCCTTGTACTCCATCAGGAGTTCTCGTAGCTGTCGGCGTTCATCATCACTGGAACAGCCATTAGCTAAGGAGATTTGCTCTTCGACTATTTGCTGAAATCCTGGACAGATTTCAGGCCGTCCTATCTCATAGGCTTCTCCCAACCTAGAGGTGAGATCCCCTTGATTATAATTTACATTGCCTCCATGACTCTGGGTATTGGGGTATTCTTGTTCTTTGATCAACTGATCAAATACTAGAGAGGCTTCTTCAATTTTACAGATGCCTTCCTCTGAGCTGAAGGGATAAATAGACTGAATTGTAAATAGTCCCTGTGGAATAGATGCAAAGGATTGTTCTATTAATTGTTCTTCAGTTAAGTGTCTTTCAGGTATTAGCCTATTTATATTATTCTGGAATCCAAAAGTGTAGTAACTGGATTCTAGAGAATATTCTATGGTAGTTCCCTTGGATAAGGTGATATCCTGTGGGGTCATGTTATGCACAATAACATGTATTGGAATTTTGCATTCTATGGGAGATGCAAATTAGTGTTTCAGAAGTTTTCTGACCTCTTTTTACCTGTAAGGGTAAGAGGAATTTATCAGTCCCAGCAGAGATTACAACATTGTTAGATGCCTGCATATTCACAGCATATGGCAATTGTTGATTTGATTTCATGGCTGTATTTTCATCCTGAAATACTTCAGGGTCCCCTTTTAACCGGCTCCAGAGGCAAAGGTTAATTAAATCTATTTGTATGCCATATCTATGTAAAAGATCGTTGCCAATATATATTTGATTATGGGGAGTATTTAAAACTAAAACCAGGTGCTTTGCTGATTTATTACCTATAGAGATAGATCATAAACATTTAGCTGTGACATTATAGCTTTCAGACCTGTCATCCAGGACATGGACACAGTGGTCTTGGGGAGAAAGGTATTTACATCACTTTAGGTCCAGCGATCTGCACTAATAAGTCTTTGCTTATAGCTAGCTTCCTGTTTTAAGCTCAATTTGGCATACTTGGTTTTTCCAAGGTCATGCACTTGCATAGGGATAAATAGATCATCTTTAACTTTCGCAATTTCTTCGAGGAATTGTGAATGATCTCCCCCTTTAGGGGATTTAGGTTCCCCCTTGTGGAGGTATATGGTTAATACATCGCCATCTAAGGAAATATTTGTTATCTTTCCAGGCAAAATTTTAAAAATATTACCATAGAGCCACTTAAAGGAGTTTGATCATCTATTTGTAGGATAGTGATTTCAGGTATAGAGTCATCCCTGAAATGAATCTCCACAGCATTTGGCTTCTCTTCCACCACATGACAGTTATGTTGGGTGCGAGATATACCAGACCGCTCATAATTAATTGGCCTTTTTACTTGTGACCAAATTACATTATTTATGCAATCAATTATGGTGCTTAATCGCTTCAGAAGATCACTACCAATAATGAAACGATCAGTTGGCAGATCCACTATAATGACAGGGTGTCTTATTACCCTGTTCCCCAGTTTAAATTTTAACCAGGCCGTACCATAGACTTTTAGAGAGTCACCCCCAACACCTATTAGTGAACCATCAAATTCTTTTATTTTAGGTTTGTGGGGTGTTAGCTCATTTAGCTGTGTGTAGTACCTGTGGGATAAAATAGTTGCCTGAGATCCAGTATCAAATAATCCCATGATAGGGTTAGCAACTGAATTGTGGAGTTCAGCACATACATAATATCTTCCTGCAGTTTCTACAATTTCACACACAAAATTTTCATGCTTACACAATTGTGGGCTTCGTCACGTTTTACCTATATTCCCACGTTACCTGATACAAAAGAAACTTCATTCTTACCAGTCCTTCCCTCTGTAATAGGGTCGACAAAGTTCCTGTGTACTGGATCTGTGGGAATAAGGTTATAAGAGAACTGTAAAGGAAGAGATTTGTTAGAGCTTCCAGGCTGAGGTTGCTCGTAATGGCAGCTAAATCATCCGTTCCTGGTCTGTAGGGAGAGAATATGATTAGTACCATTATTGACCTTTATCAATTTATTTGGTATATTTCTCCACTCTCTCTTAGATAATACTGCAGTATTTATGACTGTGTCTGTGACCCACTGCTGGCCACTGGCTGTAACCCTAAAAAAGGATTATTAAGGTTCTGAGCCATCAAAGCTTGACTCATATTAGTAAATAGTGTACATAATTGACTTATTTGCGTACTGAGTTGGCCCACTTGAACAGACAAGCCCTTTTTACCCATGGACCGATTTTTTTCTTTTATATCCCAGGGTATTGATTCCTTGATCCTTGGGATCCCTCAGAATCATAGCTATTATTCCTATTTTGACGTGGTTATCTTTGGGGTTCAACTTGTTCAGCGTTAATGTCTTGGGGAGCACTATTTACTTGGGGTGTATGGTTAGCCTGAGAGTATTCTCGCCACTTTTGTTATTTACTTTTACGGGGATACCGATTACCTTGTGAGTATTGATCTCTTTGGGGATAATTATTTACCTGGGTATGCCCCCCATTTTTAATATATTCTCTCTGCACCTCAGCTTGTGTTGGGGGAGGGGCAGAGTTAAAACTTTGTAGGGATGGCCTGTTTTCTCGGGCCACCTTCGCATAGGTTTTCTTGTTAAGACTCCAAATTGAGGGGCTAGGTGACACCTTAGTTTCTGCCACAATTTTGAGGCTGGGCCTGGGTTCCTTTTTAACTCCCTGTTCACCGAACTGCTGAATAGAGTATAACTTTGTACTCTCTTTTATCAGCAGTGCTCATCAAAATCTCTAGCCAAATTAAGCTTGATGTGCGCAGGCAATGCTTCGTAAAATAAATTCACAAATTCTGAGATTTCAAATATGGGGTAGTTTTTGGCCATACTGTACGCAATTTTTAGTACAGAAAGGAATTCTATAGGGCTTTGATTCGTACCACATTTTAAACCGTATACAGCTATTTTCGCTGCGGTTTTGGTGCGATATTTCCCGAATTCTTTTCTGCACTCATTTTTCATTTCATTCCAGGAACAAATATTCATATCCTTGAGCGAAGCAAAGAATTTGTGATGTTTACTCTCAAATACCCAGGGCAGAAATTCAATTTTTGACTGCTCACTAGTAACATTCATTATGGATAAAGCATTTTCATAGTTCTCTAAGTGGTCAAAAATAGAAGTGGTTCAGTTTTTGGAAAATTTAGGTACTGCATCCTTTAAGAAATTAATTATTTTAGGGGTGTCATATACCTTATTAGACGTATCTTGGGCTTTCCTAGGGACCTTATTTTTGGGGCTGCCCTATATTTACTATGGGGAGACCCCCTACGTACATTAGTACAACGTGGGCTATTTGGATAGCTATCTCCGCCCTCTGACTCACTACTTCCTCCCTCATCTGAGGTATAGCAGTTCCCTGCATTTATAACATGAGGTGACTGTCTATTTGGGAAGTGTATCTTTTGTTTAAATTCTTCCCTAAATTTCTGCAGTTCATTTCTGATGTATTCTTTAAGGGATTTAGAATTATCTGTATTATCCTCATTTCTAATAGAGGGGTTTTCATTATGATGATACAGCCTTTTTTAAAACCACTTAACTCTCTTTGGCTTTGTGTGAGTTGCTTATGCAAATCTTCTATCTTGGTTAGTAATTTTTGTTTATTCTTATTTAAGGCAGCCATGTCCTGTTTAATTGTAACAATTTCATTTTCGGCTTTATTTAAATTCTCTTTGCATCTGCGTGATGAGTGAATATTATCTTCTAGCCTCTGTATTTGCAATTCCTTTTCAATAAAGAGGAGGGACATTTCGTCAATAATGCATATTACAAGGGGCCAGCATTTTAGTATTAACTCATCTTGCTTCTTTGTGTTTTTGCATCTATTAATTTTGAATAATTCTTGGAATAATTCACTTTTTTCATTCCACCTTCCATAATCAATAGCAATATTTTTAGCCTTAATTGCAAGCATATCCATAGAATCATTTAAATCACCCGCAATATTACACCTCTTTTTAATGTGGCCTATAACATCCATCTTAAGGATATCGCCCTAAGTGAGGGGTAATTTTGGGGAACATATTTTAATACTATGTATAGATTCAATTGATTCACTTCTAGTAACAGACATTATTATTTTGGCTTAGTATTTGGTTAATTTCAAACGCTAATACAATTTTTACCAAAGAGAAGAGAAAAAAAAAAATAATCTTAAAATTTAAAAAAAAAAATATATATATATTTATTTTTTACTAGATAAAAATTTCTATTTACTACAAAATATATTACATCATTGTGATAAATTTAATAATCTCTACTGCAACGCCTCCAAATAATATGTCAGTATATAGCAGGGTTATAATACAATTTATTTAATAATTATTCTTTAAAATAACCTCCAATTTAAATGCATATACGAAACAATTGAAATCAATTTTTAATCCTAAATTCTTTAAGATTAGTTAAAATCTACACATTGAATTATATTTATAGAAACTATATTATGAATCAAACTATACACACTTAAACTGTTACAATATTCTATACAAAGATCATAAAAAAATATACCTTTAAAATCAACCTTACTCACAATGAATCGCATTAAAATACCACAATGAAATACCAGAATATGGACTGTTAACCTCACAATGCTTAGTTAGACAATATAACAAAATACTTTAACCTCCAATTGATATGCCAATTTATCTGAACTGAAATAATCTCATTTAGCTACAATAAAGCAAATTCTAAAATATATAGTTGCAAATATAAATTACTTAGCACTAAACATGACTAGTTTTAAACTACACAGGACTATGAACACACGCTTAAAATACAAAGTATGCTCTTTAAATTTACCATCTGTAATCTATTTATAGCCTTAGAATGCCATTGATTTAAATATTATATATATATTGAACAATTTCTTATACTTTACAAGGTCACCAGTTTGAGAATTCATAATATCTCTATCGTCACATGTTATAGAAGAATTATGCCCATTTGTAAGAGAATTAATCTTGATAATCTCTTATCCACAAAGAGTGTCCCAATGTATTTGTTTTACAGAAAACTGTGTTCGCACAATGGTCTCTCTATAAGCAAAAATGGCAACAGCAGGATTGCAAACATCAATAACCACAATTTTTCTACCAAGATCCTTTTCTCTCTGTGCAGAGAGCTTTTGTCTGAGACAAAACTCCTCCCCATGTCTTAATCATTCGATAGATTTGGATACACACTTTTCTCTGATTGGCTACTGGGAAATTTCATTTTCAACAGCCAAATGCCTTTTGGTTGTAATACTGGATTTAGGCCATCGGGGGCAGCAGACAAGGCAAACTGTTTAATTTTCAACACTGCTATACAGTTTAATATAGAAAAGCAATGGTAGATGGCACTGGTCTTTGAAGAATGATAATTTCTCTGATGATAAAGAGAAAAATAGGCTTGTTGTGTTGTGAAGCCAATTAAATAAAGGTGCAGTATACTCACTCCATAAGTTGCATGATATCCGCTTGTATGGAGTGTCTCACTCAGGTATCTGGTGATGATGCTCCAGAGAGGTTTCCTTGGAACTGGGAGTAAAATGGAAACTCCGTGAACAATATGTAGAGCTGGTGATAATGAAATAAATAGTAACTTAATTAATACAGAACTTCCGGCCGTCACAGCAGAATGAATAAAATAGTATTCCAATTTGGATAAAAAGTATTTATTAGCTCAACGCGTTTCAACGTCTATAAACGTCTTTTTCAAGAGCAATTTTAAAATAGGTTAAAACAGTTGAAAAGTTGTGTAAGCTGTGACTCTCAGAGCCGGTTTAAATACAGGTGTTCAATGTTCCAATTTCCTGTGTAGGACAGGAAATTGGACTCACAAGAAATCAAAATTATTAAACATCCTTCGATTCATAAAACATTCTATGTACATTATGTTCATCTCTAACCAAATATATAATTCATTGCAGAAATATAATATAATATGCAGTTAGTTTGATTAAGTTTTGTCTATATTCCGTAGGTTCGGTATGAACATAAGTATTAACAAATGAAAATCAACCTTGTTGTACGATAGCCAATGAAAAAAGTCCACTGTTAAAAATCCTCAATCGAGTAGTATTGTATAGAAAGTTCTGTTTCAGGACCGGTTTATTGTCACGTGATTTCGTCAGCCTATCCGGAATAAGCTGGTATTTGCTGCAGGGAGTTCCGTTTCAGGTCTGTCTTTGTTATTGCGAATCCGTCAGATGAAATAGGGGAAGTCTAAAATGACGTATAGATCAGATAACCATTCAAGGGTATACAATGGTATTTTACAGAGATTCTGTGGAATAAAGAAAACGAGTGAACCGTAGTTGTTCTTAATAGAGAACATTCAGTATTATTTATGCAACAAATTGTCTACATGAATATCTAAAGTTCTGAACCGGTGTATAACATAAAATCATATTTTAACATTGATCAAAAGCCTAAAGAAATATGCATCTGGAAAGGTGACCTGGAATCGTTACAACTGTTTGTTTCTATGCTAAATAACAATGACATGAACATCATATTAACACCCAAAATACACGAAACAGAAGCTACTTTCCTAGATCTATCCATTATAGTTGTAGATGTCTCTATATATACTAGAAACCATTTTAAAAAATGTGATGTAAATACGTATATCAAACATGATAGCCAACACCACCCTTCATGGCTTAAAGTGATACCAAAGGGTCAATTCCAACGCATAAGACGCAATTGCGATAGAATAGAGGACTATGAAGAACAGTCAAAAATGTTAAAAAGAAGATGTGGCAAACCTCGCCACTTATGAACTATGCAGGAATTGTTATTTAGGCTAATGGTTAAAATGTATGTTAAAGTGTATGTTACTGTTTAAACTCCCTGCTGTTTCAGTTGGGAAACCCCTTGTAGGGGAGACTGTTTTTAAAAAGTGTTTGTTTTTCCAGTTGTTGAATAAGTTGTTGTTGACTCCCAAGCTATGTGTCGTCTAGTTCTTGGTGGAAAGGGGTTATTATTACAATTACCAAGAGTAGTTATTTGCTTGTCTCTGCTTACCAAAAAGATATTACAGATCCTACTGCCTGTCTGCTACAATTACCAAGAGTAGTTAGTTGCTTGTCTCTGCCTACCCAAAAGATATTACAGTTCCTAATGCCTCTCTGCTACAATTACCAAGAGTAGTTACTTGCTTGTCTCTGCCTACCCAAAAGATATTACAGATCCTACTGCCTCTCTGCTACAATTACCAAGAGTAGTTACTTGCTTGTCTCTGCCTACCCAAAAGATATTACAGATCCTACTGCCTCTCTGCTACAATTGGTGGCAAGCAACGGGATTCAAACCGCACAGCAAGTCGTAGGATATGTGATGTATATGAACGGACGGTGAATGGGGACAGATTATACCAGACTAAAGAGAACTGCATTGAAGGAATTACTGGAGGCGAGAGGAATTATTGCCAGCAATAAAACCAAAGCAAGGCTGATTGCAGAGCTCATGGAGGGAGACCGGGTAGCAGGTACGGCCGTACCCATGGCGAACAACGAAACCGAATTCCAAAAAGAGATGCGGACCCGGTTGGCTTTTTTTCCGCTACCCCATTCGGAGGAGCTCCTGACACGGACATCAGCAGACGTACAGGAATACTTGATGGTGACCCGACAAACCACCCCGAGACCCGGAGAGGGGCTACCAGTACACTCCAGTGCTGGTACAGGGAAAGCTAAGACTCCCTACCACGCATTCAAGGATCATACCGACACGGAGGATATCGATGGGTACCTACAGGACTTTGAGCGATTATGCCAACTGCATAATATTAGTGCCGCTGACCAAGTTCCCCTACTGGCTGGCAAGTTATCCGGGAGGGCTGCTGAAGCCTACCGCACCATACCAGATGAGGACAGCAGGGACTACCAGAAGGTAAAACAGGCCATCCTGACTAGGTATGCTATTACCCCGGAGGCATACCGACAGCGGTTCCGAGAGCTGAAGAAGCTGGAGAAAGATACCCACACTGAGTGGGAGCATCGGCTAACCAGGGCCGCTAAAGGCTGGTTGCAGGCAGCCTCAGTCACCAAGTTGGAAGACCTTTTACAACTCCTGTTGATGGAGCAATTCTTCCAAGGGGTGTCCACTGAATTGCAAAACTGGCTGAGAGATCGAAAACCGTGCACGGTACATACCGCAGCGACCTTGGCCGACGAATACCAAGACGCTCGGAGAGCTCAACGAACACAGCAACGCTCCAGTATTGGGGTCACCCCAAACCCCACTGCAGCTCCCACACCTCTGCTACCCCGTCCTGGAGGGGGAATCCACCCTCCCCGATACCAGACTCGATCAGCTATCCGTTGCCATCTTTGTAACCAACAAGGGCATATTCAGAGAGACGGTCCCAGGAACAAGAACCGATCCACCTGGAACAACCGGGCAACTGTACACTGCTACCAGAACGAGCCCCGACTACAGACCCAACCCGCAGTCTTCCACGAGGAACCCTTGGGCATCTTACACGAGGTAAACCCAGTACAGGCCGCTTCGGACAACCTACAAAGCCACCGCCAGGTGGTCTATATAGAGGGCCGACGTGTCCAAGGGCTGCGTGACTCTGGGGCCACCATAACCTTGCTCCGGCAACATTTAGTTTCCACCAATCAACTCACTGGAGAATGTGTAGCTGTCCGGGTGGCCGGGGGAGCCATTTACAAGATTCCCACGGCCAAAGTACACTTGGATTGGGGAGCAGGGTCGGGGAACATAGAAGTGGGCCTTATGCAAAATTTGCCAGCAGACGTTATTTTGGGCAACGACTTAGGGGAGCTGACTTCTGCATTTGCACCCGAACCTCCCCACAAGCAGCACTGCCTGTGGTTACCCGACAACAGGCCCGCACCAACACACTGACTGATCACTCTGAGGCTCAGGTAAGCAATCACCCCCTAATGTCTCTTGGGCCCCTCCACTAGAGTTTTGTAGCAAAGTGGCCACTGACCCCTCGTTGCAAGTATATAGGGATAAGGTAGACCAGAATCAGGCGGGGTTGGAAGGAGAGAGGTATGGTTGGGACAAGGGGTTACTGTACACGTATGCAGAGAAGATAGTGGCTGGATCTATTCCCCTGTCCGTTCAGCAGTTAATAGTACCTCAGAGGTATAGACGAGAACTGCTACGGGTTGCCCACGATATTCCGCTGTCAGGCCACCTAGGAGTTAGTCGTACGAAGCACCGCCTAACTCAGAATTTCTTTTGGCCATGGATCACCAAAGATATTGGGCAGTATTGCCAGACGTGTGACACCTGCCAAAGAGTAGGGAAAAGAGGAGACCGATATAAGGAAAAGCTACACTCCCTCCCCATAATAGAGGAGCCTTTTAGTCGAGTGGCGGTGGACCTCATTGGCCCCCTAGCCAAGCCTAGCCCCTTGGGGAAGAGGTATATACTCACGGTCGTGGATTATGCCACCCGATATCCCGAGGCGGTGGCTCTGGCTAATATTCATGCCGAGACCGTGGCGGATGCCCTCATCAAAATCTTCTCCCGCATGGGATTTCCCCGGGAGATTATTTCGGACCGGGGCACCCAGTTTACGGCTGAGATTACCCACCAGTTGTAAATTCCGCTTATCACCCCCAGTCTAATGGGCTCTGGGAACGGTTTAATGGAACACTGAAACAGATGCTCCGCACATTCATAGATACCCAGAAGAACTGGGAGCGGTTTCTACCCCATTTGCTTTTCGCCTACCGGGAGGTACCTCAGGAGTCCACGGGGTTCTCTCCCTTTGAATTATTATTCGGAAGGAGGGTACGGGGTCCCCTAGACTTAATCCGAGAGCATTGGGAGGGGGAAGTCACTAGTGACGGTACTCCTATCGTACCATACGTGCTGGAGTTTAGGGAGCGCCTGGAGGCCCTGACTCGGACAGTCCGCTCCAACCTTCAGGCGGCTCAAACCCGTCAGCGCCGTTGGTATGATAGGGGCGCCAGGGACCACAGTTTTCAGACTGGGCAGAAGGTGCTAATCTTAAAACCGGTCAAAAATGATAAACTGCAGGCCTCCTGGCAGGGCCCATACAAGGTGGTGGAACAAATCTGTGACATGACCTATGTGATCGGCCCATGTACTGGAGCAGGCGGTAGACGCATGCTCCATGTAAATATGTTAAAGCCGTACCATAAATGCACAGAGGAGGTGAATGCTATTTGCGCCCCTGCTGCGGACGACGCAGACAGTTTACCTCTTCCCGACCTCCTAGGAATGAAGAACCGGAACGAAGGTCTGGGAGAGGTACAATTGGGTGAGCGGTTAAGTCCTTGGGAACGAGCTCAAATAGCAGAGCTACTGCAGGAAAAGAGAGACACGTTCTCCAACGTGCCTGGATATACCAGACTGGCCACCCATAGGGTAGAAACCCCAGGTCACCTCCCATGCGTCAACCTCCTTACCGCATACCAGAATCGGTGAGAGAACATATGCGGAAGGAGATTGACGAGATGCTACAGTTAGGAGTGATTGAGCACTCGGACAGCCCCTGGGCCTTGCTGGTAGTTCTAGTGCCGAAGCGGGGCGGCACAACCCGCTTCTGCGTAGACTACCGGAAACTTAATGATAAAACCGTCTTTGACGCCTACCCTATGCCCTGGATAGATGAGCTCTTGGATAAAATGGCTCGAGGCCAGTACCTCACCACCATAGATCTGTGTAAGGGGTACTGGCAGATCCCACTAGCCGAGGATGCCATCCCCAAATCAGCGTTCGTCACCCCGTTTGGCCTGTACCAATTCAAGGTCATGCCATTCGGGATGAAGAATGCTCCGGCTACTTTCCAGCGAATGGTAGTTCAGCTACTGGATGGGTCCCAAGAGTATGTATGCGCCTATTTAGACGACATAGCTATATTTAGCAGCTCCTGGGACGAGCATTTGAACCATATAGGGGCGATCCTAGATCGCATTAGGGAGGCAGGATTAACCCTTAAGCCTAGCAAATGTCATATAGGGATGGCGGAGGTCCAGTACCTAGGGCACCGAGTAGGTAGCGGGCAGCAGAAGCCCGAACCGGCCAAGGTAGAGGCTGTAGCCAAGTGGCCCACTCCCCGTACCAAGACCCAAGTGCTAGCCTTTCTAGGTACCGCAGGCTATTATAGGAAGTTCGTACCTAATTATAGTACCCTAGCCAAACCCCTCACCGACCTCACCCGTAAAAACTTTCCTAAGATTGTTACCTGGAGCCCAGAGTGTGAACAAGCATTCCAAGAACTGAAAAACGCTCTCGTAAATGCCCCTATCCTTGCTGCCCCGGATCCAACTAAACGCTTTCTCGTCCATACAGACGCTTCTATGTTTGGATTGGGAGCCGTGTTGAGCCAAGTCGGGGCTGATGGCGGCGAGCATCCTGTGGCCTACCTAAGCAGGAAACTTTTACCCCGAGAAGTTAGCTACGCTGCCATCGAAAAGGAATGCCTGGCCGTGGTGTGGGCCCTCAAGAAACTTCAGCCATATCTATATGGACAACAATTTTCCCTGCTCACAGATCACAACCCGTTGGTGTGGCTGAACAGGGTATCCGGAGACAATGCCCGGCTGTTGTGCTGGAGTTTGGCGCTGCAGCCGTTTGACTTAACAATCTATTACCGACCTGGGAAGCCAAACGGCAACGCCGACGGGTTGTCCAGACAAACTGAACTTGAACCTTGATCTGTGAACACTCCTCCGGACCTCCCCAAGCCAATCCGTTGGGATCAGACTGGGTATGCCGGTTTGGTTCTGGGGGAGCATTGTGGCAAACCTCGCCACTTATGAACTATGCAGGAATTGTTATTTAGGCTAATGGTTAAAATGTATGTTAAAGTGTATGTTACTGTTTAAACTCCCTGCTGTTTCAGTTGGGAAACCCCTTGTAGGGGAGACTGTTTTTAAAAAGTGTTTGTTTTTCCAGTTGTTGAATAAGTTGTTGTTGACTCCCAAGCTATGTGTCGTCTAGTTCTTGGTGGAAAGTGGTTATTATTACAATTACCAAGAGTAGTTATTTGCTTGTCTCTGCTTACCAAAAAGATATTACAGATCCTACTGCCTCTCTGCTACAATTACCAAGAGTAGTTACTTGCTTGTCTCTGCCAACCCAAAATATATTACAGATCCTACTGCCTTCTCTGCTACAATTACCAAGAGTAGTTACTTGCTTGTCTCTGCCTACCCAAAAGATATTACAGATCCTACTGCCTCTCTGCTACAGAAGATTCCTCGAAAAGGGGTACAAGGTAGACAAGAAGTGAAGAACTTAGAACGTGACAAATTGTTAAAAAGCTGTTAATCAACACCAATAACTCAACAATCTTTCCCAAGCTTCATTACCACTTATAATTCTGGACATAACCAGATTAAGAATATCATTAAAAAAACATTGTCATGTTTTACAAAGCGATGAAGTCTTAGAAGGGATTATACCCTCTAGACCGCAGATCACCTTTAGAAGGGGCAGTAATTTTAAACAAAAGCTAGCCCCTTGTCTAATAAAAGGTATGAACCCCAACATTCCATTATCAATTTCGAACCTACAAGGTTTTTACACGTGCGACCGTTGCAAAGGCTGCAATTACACTAAAAGGACACATAAATCATTCACTTCATTTATCACAGGAAAAACATTTATGATTAAACATTTTATCCCTTGCAAGACCACCAATGTCATATAGTTACTCCAATGTAATTGTAAGATCCAATACTTAGGACAAACGACAATGTTTTTGAAAACACATATTTTGGAACATCTTAATAAAATAGACAAAAAAACATGACGATCATGGAGTACCCCTACATTACAATACATGTCAAAAATGTGATAAAAATAATTTCCTTTGGATGGGAATAGAAAGAGTATCCACACATTGGAGGGGAGGTAAATAAGAACACGAGCTAAACAAGAGAGAACTCTGGTGGATACATACATTGAGAACATATAATCACTGGGGTCTCAATAAGGACAGAATAGAAGCTTTTATTTAATATCACTATATACACTTAACAAGGACATTAGAATAGTAGTAGTAGTTTTTGTTTAATACTATGATATATACAACTTATTATGCACATTAATGAGTTAGGCACACTTATAATAATTTTATGTGACTTATATTGGAGCCTTATATGTTTTTAAAACATAATTTATGCTTACCTGATAAATTTATTTCTCTTGTAGTGTATCCAGTCCACGGCTCATCCACTACTTGTGGGATATTCTCCTTCCCAACAGGAAGTTGCAAGAGGATCACCCACAGCAGAGCTGCTATATAGCTCCTCCCCTAACTGCCATATCCAGTCATTCGACCGAAACAAACAGAGAAAGGAGAAACCATAGGGTGCAGTGTTGACTGTAGTTTAATTGAAATTTAGACCTGCCTTAAAAGGACAGGGCGGGCCGTGGACTGGATACACTACAAGAGAAATACATTTATCAGGTAAGCATAAATTATGTTTTCTCTTGTTAAGTGTATCCAGTCCACGGATCATCCATTACTTGTGGGATACCAATACCAAAGCTAAAGTACACGGATGATGGGAGGGACAAGGCAGGGATTAAGCGGAAGGAACCACTGCCTGAAGAACCTTTCTCCCAAAAACAGCCTCCGAAGAAGCAAAAGTATCAAATTTGTAAAATTTGGAAAAAGTGTGAAGCTAGGACCAAGTCGCGGCCTTGCAAATCTGTTCAACAGAGGCCTCATTTTTAAAGGCCCAGGTGGAAGCCACAGCTCTAGTAGAATGAGCTGTAATCCTTTCAGGGGGCTGCTGTCCAGCACGCTCATAGGCTAAGCGTATTATGCTCCGAAGCCAAAAGGAAAGAGAGGTTGCTGAAGCTTTTTGACCTCTCCTCTGTCCAGAGTAAACGACAAACAGAGCAGATGTTTGACGAAAATCTTTAGTAGCCTGTAAGTAAAACTTCAAGGCACGGACTACGTCCAGATTATGTAAAAGACGTTCCTTCTTTGAAGAAGGATTAGGACACAATGATGGAACAACAATCTCTTGATTGATATTCTTGTTAGAAACCACCTTAGGTAAAAACCCAGGTTTGGTCCGCAGAACTACCTTATCTGCATGAAAAAACATAATTTATGCTTACCTGATAAATTTATTTCTCTTGTAGTGTGTTCAGTCCACGGGTCATCCATTACTTATGGGATATATTCTCCTTCCCAACAGGAAGTTGCAAGAGGATCACCCAAGCAGAGTTGCTATATAGCTCCTCCCCTCACATGTCATATCCAGTCATTCGACCGAAACAAGACGAGAAAGGAGAAACTATAAGGTGCAGTGGTGACTGGAGTTATAATTTTAAAATTTAGAACCTGCCTTAAAAAGACAGGGCGGGCCGTGGACTGAACACACTACAAAAGAAATAAATTTATCAGGTAAGCATAAATTATGTTTTCTCTTGTTAAGTGTGTTCAGTCCACGGGTCATCCATTACTTATGGGATACCCATACCAAAGCTAAGTACACGGATGATGGGAGGGACAAGGCAGGAACATTAAACAGAAGGAACCACTGCCTGTAGAACCTTTCTCCCAAAACCAGCCTCCGAAGAAGCGAAAGTGTCAAATTTGTAAAATTTGGAAAAAGTATGAAGTGAAGACCAAGTTGCAGCCTTGCAAATCTGTTCAACAGAGGCCTCATTCTTAAAGGCCCAGGTGGAAGCCACAGCTCTAGTGGAATGAGCTGTAATTCTTTCAGGAGGCTGCTGTCCAGCAGTCTCATAGGCTAAACGTATTATGCTACAAAGCCAAAAAGAGAGAGAGGTAGCCGAAGCCTTTTGACCTCTCCTCTGTCCAGAGTAAACGACAAACAGAGAAGAAGTTTGTCTAAAATCCTTAGTTGCCTGTAAGTAGAACTTCAGAGCACGGACCACGTCTAGATTATGCAAAAGACGTTCCTTTTTTGAAGAAGGATTAGGACATAATGATGGAACAACAATCTCTTGATTGATATTCCTGTTAGAAACAACCTTAGGCAAAAACCCAGGTTTAGTACGCAGTACTACCTTGTCTGAATGAAAGATCAGATAAGGAGAATCACAATGTAAGGCAGATAACTCAGAGACTCTTCGAGCCGAGGAAATAGCCATCAAAAACAAAACTTTCCAAGATAAAAGCTTAATATCAATGGAATGAAGGGGTTCAAACGGAACACCCTGAAGAACTTTAAGAACCAAGTTTAAGCTCCACGGAGGAGCAACAGCTTTAAACACAGGCTTAATTCTAGCCAAAGCCTGACAAAAGGCCTGGACGTCTGGATTCTCTGCCAGACGTTTGTGTAAAAGAATAGACAGAGCTGAAATCTGTCCCTTTAGCGAACTAGCGGATAAACCCTTTTCTAAACCCTCTTGTAGAAAAGCCAATATCCTAGGAATCCTAACCTTACTCCATGAGTAACTCTTGGATTCACACCAATATAAATATTTACGCCATATCTTATGGTAAATTTTTCTGGTCACAGGTTTCCGAGCCTGTATTAATGTATCAATAACCGAATCCGAAAACCCACGCTTTGATAGGCGTTCAATTTCCAGGCAGTCAGCCTCAAAGAAATTAGGTTTGGATGGTTGAAAGGACCCTGAATTAGAAGGTCCTGCCTCAGAGGTAGAGACCATGGTGGACAGGACGACATGTCCACTAGGTCTGCATACCAGGTCCTGCGTGGCCACGCAGGCGCTATCAGAATCACCGATGCTCTCTCCTGTTTGATCCTGGCAATCAGTCGAGGTAGCAACGGAAAAGGTGGAAACACATAAGCTATGTTGAAAACCCAAGGGGCTGCAAGTGCATCTACCAGCACCGCTCCTGGGTCCCTGGACCTGGATCCGTAACAAGGAAGCTTCGCGTTTGTGACAGACCCTTCTGTCAGGACTGAAGGAGTTAATTGTGTTTAGCTAAGAAACTAATTTCTATAGACAGAGTTGCTGGCTCCAGCTATAATCTAATTAGTGCTAAGCATTCTATTGTTTGATCACCTCCAGAGAGAAAACGCCTAAGTGATAAGAAGGGCCAAGAGTGTCTTGTGGTTGAAGTGTTTAAGTAATATAATTCTATTGTATCATGTCAAAGGGCTTGTTCCCTCCATGTAATGTACAACAGTCTTTCAACCCCCATCTGGGGGGGCGGGGGGTGTCAAACCTGTATAAATACTAGGCATCTAGCCTTTAATAAATGTCATTCTGTTTTAAACCTGAAAACTGGCTTGGTTGTGAATTGCTGATTCCCTATGCAGGACATTGTTCATCTGGTATTAACCTTGGTATCCTGTTGGTACCGTAACAATTGGTGGCAAGCGACGGAATGAACCTTATCGCCCAGAAGAGCAACTACACAAGCCAGTAACCTCAGGAAGAGGGGGATTATTACAATACTGACTAAGATGGAAAAGAGAAAAGTAAATTTTGCAGCTTTTAAAAACTTCCTGGAAACAGAAGGAGAGATTGATGGGTACCTTGCGGATTTTGAGAGGCAATGTGCACTACACAAGGTACCCGCAGAGGACTGGGTCACGATATTATCTGGAAAATTATCCGGCCGGGCCAGAGAGGCTTTTCGGGCCATTCCAGATGAGGAAGTCAGGGATTATAATACGGTAAAAGAGGCTCTGCTCTCCAGGTATGCGGTTACACCGGAGGCATACCGGAGGCGGTTCAGAGACACTGTTAAATTAGCTGGAGATTCCTACCTTGAGTGGGCATGTAAGGTGCACCGCACAGCAGCTCACTGGATAGCGGGGTGCCAAGCCATATCTGGGGAAGAGGTGCTGCAGCTATTCCTGTTGGAACATTGCTTCGACAAGTTACCCGCAGGAGTTCGAGAGTGGGTTCGGGACCGTAAACCCTCCACCCTGCAGGAAGCGGCTCGCTTGGCAGATGAGTATACGGATGCCCGCAAACTGGACACTGCTACCACTAAGCCCCCTGCTAGAGTGGAGTACAGACCCCCAGTCACCCCAGCAGCTGCCAGTTACCAAACCCCGGCGCACCGCTATACCACACGGCCTCCAGCCACGAACTACCCTCAGAGAGCCCTGTTCAATTTGCGGGGCTACTCACAACCGATTCGATGCTTTGGATGTAAGCAACTAGGGCACAAAAGACCAGAGGGTCCCCTAAACGCAGCGAACCAAGCGCAGTCCTGGAGAAGACCTGCCAGCGGAATCCCGCGTAATCCTCAGCCTGCGGCCCGCTACGTAGAGGCGCAAGAATGCTGGAGCATCCTACATGAGGCAGACCTTGTGCAAGCTGCCCACCGGAATAACCGGCAACTGGTTAAAGTGAATGGGAAGAAGGTCAGTGGTCTACGGGATACTGGTGCTACCATGACCTTGCTTCAAAAGAACTTGGTGTCTGAGAAACAGTACACTGGAGACACTGTGGCTGTGAGGGTAGCAAGGGGCGATGTGTTCAGCCTACCTGTTGCCAGGGTACATTTGGATTGGGGAGTGGGCGCTAGACCTGTGAATGTGGGGGTCAAGAAGGACTTACCTGCTGATGTTCTTCTTGGAAATGACTTGGCCCCCCTTGTTTCTGCCTACGCTCCTATGGGTCCCGCTGATGTTAACTCTGTGACTACCCATGCCCAGATCCGTGCAGCAGAGACTGACCCACCTGCTGCTAAGCCCCAGGACGCTGAGCTCAGTAAATCTCTATCCGCTATTGATACGTGGAGGTCCCGTTACAATGCGCTGATGAAGGAGAAGAGGAGCGCAGAGGAAAAAGCACGTTTAGAACGCGAATCTCTGCTAGACAAGCTGCACCGACAGACTGCAGAAAACACCAGCTTGAGAGTGGGACATGAAACCTTAAAGACAAACTTAGCGACACTTGAGGAGAAGCTGACGCTGGCTCATAGTGAGGTGCAGCAACTCAAGGGCACCCTATGTCAGTATGAAGGGATTGTGGATACCTATAAAGAGCAGGTACAGAAAACTCGTAAAGAAGCTGATGGGATTTTGAAGGACTGTTTAGCCCTAGTCTGGGCACTGAGGAAGTTGAACCCTTCTTTGTATGGACAGGAATTCTCTCTCATAACGGGAATACAGATGGATTGTCCTGGCAAACTGACATGCCTACCACCTCCTAGTCCGGTCATCCCCAGGTTGACCCACCAAAGGGTCAAGCCGGGTCTGCCGGAGTGTTCCACAACGGGGGAGATATGTGACAGACCCTTCTGTCAGGACTGAAGGAGTTAATTGTGTTTAGCTAAGAAACTAATTTCTATAGACAGAGTTGCTGGCTCCAGCTATAATCTAATTAGTGCTAAGCATTCTATTGTTTGATCACCTCCAGAGAGAAAACGCCTAAGTGATAAGAAGGGCCAAGAGTGTCTTGTGGTTGAAGTGTTTAAGTAATATAATTCTATTGTATCATGTCAAAGGGCTTGTTCCCTCCATGTAATGTACAACAGTCTTTCAACCCCCATCTGGGGGGGCGGGGGGTGTCAAACCTGTATAAATACTAGGCATCTAGCCTTTAATAAATGTCATTCTGTTTTAAAACTGGCCATGAGATCCAGATCCGGTTTGCCCCAACGACGAATCAGTTGAGCAAATACCTCCGGGTGAAGTTCCCACTCTCCCGGATGAAAAGTCTGGCGACTTAGGAAATCCGCCTCCCAGTTCTCTACGCCCGGGATGTAAATCGCTGACAGGTGGCAAGAGTGAGAATCTGCCCAGCGAATTATCTTCGAGACTTCCAACATCGCTAGGGAACTCCTGGTTCCCCCTTGATGATTGATGTAAGCCACAGTCGTGATATTGTCCGACTGAAATCTGATGAACCTCAGTTTTGCTAACTGAGGCCAAGCTAGAAGAGCATTGAATATTGCTCTTAATTCTAGAATGTTTATTGGAAGGAGTTTCTCCTCCTGAGTCCACGATCCCTGAGCCTTCAGGGAATTCCAGACTGCTCCCCAGCCTAGAAGGCTGGCATCCGTTGTTACAATCGTCCAATCTGGTCTGCGAAAGGTCATTCCTTTGGACAGATGAACCGGTGACAACCACCAGAGAAGAGAATCTCTGGTCTCCTGGTCCAGATTTAGCAAAGGGGACAGATCTGAGTAATCCCCGTTCCATTGACTGAGCATGCATAGTTGCAGCGGTCTGAGATGCAGGCGCGCAAATGGCACTATGTCCATTGCCGCGACCATTAAGCCGATTACCTCCATGCACTGAGCTACTGATGGGCTTGGAACGGAATGAAGGACACGGCAAGCATTGAGAATCTTTGATAACCTGGACTCCGTCAGGTAAATCTTCATCTCTACAGAATCTATAAGAGTCCCTAGAAAAGGAACCCTTGTGAGTGGTAACAGAGAACTCTTTTCCACGTTCACTTTCCACCCATGCGACCTCAGAAATGCTAGAACTATCTCTGTATGAGACTTTGCATTCTGAAAACTTGACGCTTGTATCAGAATGTCGTCTAGGTACGGAGCCACCGCTATGCCTCGTGGTCTTAGTACCGCCAGAAGTGAGCCCAGAACCTTCGTAAAAATTCTCGGGGCCGTGGCTAACCCGAAGGGAAGAGCCACAAACTGGTAATGCCTGTCTAGAAAGGCAAACCTTAGGTACCGATAATGATCTTTGTGAATCAGTATATGAAGGTAAGCATCCTTTAAGTCCACTGTGGTCATATATTGACCCTCTTGGATCATGGGTAGGATGGTTCGAATGGTTTCCATCTTGAACGATGGTACCCTTAGGAATTTGTTTAAGATCTTTAAATCCAAGATTGGTCTGAAGGTTCCCTCTTTTTTGGGAACCACAAATAGATTTGAGTAAAATCCTTGTCCCTGTTCCGATCGCGGAACTGAGTGGATCACTCCCATGATTAAGAGGTCTTGTACACATTGTAGAAATGCCTCTCTCTTTACTAGGTTTGTTGATAACCTCGAAAGATGGAACCTCCCTTGTGGAGGAGAGGTTTTGAAATCCAGAAGGTATCCCTGAGATATAATCTTCAACGTCCAGGGATCCTGCACATCTCTTGCCCAAGCCTGGGCGAAGAGAGAAAGTCTGCCCCCCACTAAATCCGTCTACGGATAGGGGGCCCTGTCTTCATGCTGTCTTAGGGGCGGGAGTAGGCTTTCTGGCCTGCTTGCCCTTGTTCCATGACTGGTTGCCTTTCCAACCCTGTCTGTAACGAGCAGTAGTTCCTTCCTGTTTTGGAGCGGAGGAAGTCGATGCTGCTCCTGCCTTGAAGTTACGAAAGGCACGAAAATTAGACAGTTTGGCCTTTGGTTTGGCCCTGTCCTGAGGAAGGGTGTGGCCCTTACCTCCCGTAATGTCAGCAATAATTTCCTTCAAGCCGGGCCCGAATATGGTCTGCCCTTTGAAAGGAATGTTAAGTAGCTTACACTTGGAAGTTACATCCGCTGACCAGGATTTAAGCCAGAGCGCTCTGCGCGCCTGTATGGCGAATCCGGAATTTTTAGCCGTAAGTTTGGTTAGATGTACTACGGCATTCGAAACAAACGCATTAGCTTGCTTAAGGGTTCTAACTTTGCTCAAAGCCTCATCCAATGGCTCTGTGCGAATCGCCTCTTCCAGAGACTCAAACCAGAATGCCGCTGCAGCCGTTCCCTATAATGTTCCCTATAGACGCCACCACACGAGACTTATGGCAGACGGTCCCTAAGGTGGAGGGAGCAGTTTCTACGTTAGCCAAGCGTACCATTATCCATTGGATCTGAGAAAGCACAGCTATCCTCCACCGGGATAGTGGTACGCTTGGCTAACGTAGAAACTGCTCCCTCCACCTTAGGGACCGTCTGCCATAAGTCTCGTGTGGTGGCGTCTATAGGGAACATTTTTCTAAATATCGGGGGAGGGGAAAAAGGCACACCGGGTCTATCCCACTCCTTACTAATAATTTCTGTAAGTCTTTTTGGTATAGGAAAGACGTCAGTACACACCGGTACCGCATAGTATCTATCCAACCTACACAATTTCTCTGGAATTGCCACCGTGTCGCAATCATTCAGAGCCGCTAATACCTCCCCTAGTAACACACGGAGGTTCTCAAGCTTAAATTTAAAATTTGAAATTTCTGAATCCGGTCTCCCCGGATCAGAACCGTCACCGACAGAATGAAGCTCACCGTCCTCATGTTCTGCAAATTGTGACGCAGTATCAGACATGGCTCTCGTGTCATCAGCGCGCTCTGTCCTTAACCCAGAGCTATCGCGTTTGCCCCTTAATTCGGGCATATTATATAATACTTCTTTCATAACATTAGCCATATCATGTAAAGTGATTTGTAAGGGCCTAGATGTACTTGGCGTCTCAATCCTACGCATCTCCCGAGCGGGAGACGCAGGTACTGACACGTGAGGAGAGTTAGGCGGCATAACTTCCCCCTCGTTGTCTGGTGATAGTTTCTTTATCGGTACGGATTGACTTTTATTCAAAGCAATATCAATACAATTGGTACACATCTTTCTATTGGGCTCCACATTGGCTTTTGAACATGATGAACAAACAGTTTCCTCTGAATCAGACATGTTTAAACAGACTTAGCAATGAAACTAGCAAGCTTGGAAATCACTTTCAATAAGTTTACAAGCAATATAAAAAACGCTGCAGCGCTTCAAAAAATACAGATATAATTAAACAATTCTTAACAAGAAGTGTATTATTAGCAGAGGATTGCACCCATTAGCAAAAGGATGATTAACCCCTCAATACCCAAAATGGATAAAACGGATATCAATTAAGATTTAACGCTTTTAATCACAGTCAAGCACACTGTCACAGATCTGCTGTGACTGATTACCTCCCTCACAAATGAATTTTTCAGACCCCTGAGCTCTCTAGAGACGTCCTGAATCAAGGAGGAAGAAGCAGGAAGACTGTGCTAGAATTTTAACTGCGCAACAAGGCGCCAAAACAAGGTCCCTCCCACTCCTATCACAACAGTGGGAGCCCTGATATAACGGTTTCCATGCAGAAAAATATGTTAGCCATGTGGAAAAAAATCATGCCCAAAGAGATTTATCACCAAAGTACCTCACAAAAACGAATAACATGCCAGTAAACGTTTTATTAAAAAGCAACATTTTCCAATGTCATGCAAAGTTATCACTAAGCCTGCTACCAGTCGCTACCACTGCAGATAAGGCTTAAGTATTATTTCAGTTTTAACAGTATTTTCCCAGTCAAATTCTAGTCCCTAGAAAATAACTCGACTGCGCATACATTTATCAGCCTGATACCAGTTGCCACTACTGCATTTAAGGCTGTACTTACATCATACGGTAACAGCAGTATTTTCTTAGTCAATTCCATTCCCAGAAAATAAAGTACTGCACATACCTCATTTGCGGAGGACCCCGCATGCTATTCCCAGTTTCTGAAGTTACCCCACTCCTCAGAATGTCGAGAACAGACAGTGGATCTTAGTTACGCCTGCTAAGATCATAGAAAAAACGCAGGCAGTTTCTTCTTCCAAATACTGCCTGAGATAGAAAAACAGCACACTCCGGTGCCATTTAAAATAACAAACTTTTGATTGAAGAATAGATAAGTAAAAACTCCAGCTCCTCTCGCGACCTCCTTCTTTGTTGAGGGTTGCAAGAGAATGACTGGATATGACATGTGAGGGGAGGAGCTATATAGCAGCTCTGCTTGGGTGATCCTCTTGCAACTTCCTGTTGGGAAGGAGAATATATCCCATAAGTAATGGATGACCCGTGGACTGAACACACTTAACAAGAGAAATCAGATAAGGAGAATCACATTGTAAGGCAGATAACTCAGAGACTCTCCGAGCCGAGGAAATAGCCATCAAAAAAAGAACTTTCCAGGATAAAAGCTTAATATCAATGGAATGAAGGGGTTCAAACGGAACTCCTTGAAGAACTTTAAGAACCAAGTTTAAGCTCCACGGGGGAGCAACAGGTTTAAACAAAGGCTTAATTCTAGCCAAAGCCTGACAAAAGTAACCACCTATATTTCATTGGTCTTTTTTTGAAATCTATGACAACTTCCGTTTTTTAATTGTTTATAAGGTTAATACTTTTTAATGAATTTATATCCATTTTTGTATGCCTGAAGAAAAGACCGGTTTATGGTCTAGAAACGCGTAGCAGTTTGTATGGATTAAAATTTAATGATTTTAAATATACGGAAGTTGTTCTTTGCCTGCTTTGGTTCTCCTTATTGAGCCTTCCTGGTAGAGGTTTCTAAGTGTCTGCGATACCGCAGCGTCTCAGCTAGCAGCCGCACAGACGCCAATTAAGGAAACACTGAATACCACCTGTGCACAGATTGCCGGAGATCACCCAGTGTGCTAACCACTGAAAGTGTTAGCCTGCCTGTCAGCACCAGTTACACGGTGCCATTACCTTTGGTAAGCCTTAAACATCTATCACCTATTTTGGGTTCTGAGTCAACAATATCACGCTATGTGGCGCCCTCTTTTTTTCTAATTCACAGATACCTTTTTCCCAAAGATCAGAGGAGCCTTGCCGCCCGCACATTTGACTGTTTCAGAAGACATAGCACCATTTCCTCACATGGATTAGTATGGTTTGTCCATAGACACTAAGTACTTGCACCATATATTATTTCTGTCAGCGCACCCCGCTCTCGGTTCCCTACGGGGTTCCTTTTTGTTCTTTAATTCTAACCAAAGCCTGAAAAAATGCCTGAACGTCAGGAACCTCTGCCAGACGCTTGTGCAAAAGAATAGACAGAGCAGAAATCTGTCCCTTTAAGGAACTAGCTAATAATCCTTTGTCCAAACCCTCTTGAAGAAAGTACAATATCCTAGGAATCCTAACCTTACTCCATGAGTAATTCTTGGATTCACACCAATAAAGATATTTACGCCATATCTTGTGGTAGATTTTCCTGGTAACAGGCTTTCGTGCCTGTATTAAGGTATCAATGACTGACTCGGAGAAGCCACGCTTTGATAGAATCAAGCGTTCAATCTCCATGCAGTCAGTCTCAGAGAAATTAGATTTGTATGATTGAAAGGACCTTGTATTAGAAGGTCTTGTCTCAGAGGTAGAGTCCATGGTGGAAAGGATGACATGTCCACTAGATCTGCATACCAGGTCCTGCGTGGCCACGCAGGCGCTATCAGAATCACCGATGCTCTCTCCTGTTTGATCTTGGCAATCAGTCGAGGGAGCAGAGGAAACGGTGGAAACAAATAAGCCAGGTTGAAGAACCAAGGCGCTGCTAGAGCATCTATCAGCGTCGCTTCTGGGTCCCTGGACCTGGATCCGTAACAAGGAAGCTTGGCGTTCTGGCGAGAAGCCATGAGATCCAACTCTGGTTTGCCCCAATGAAGAATCAATTGAGCAAATACCTCCGGATGGAGTTTCCACTCCCCCGGATGAAAAGTCTGACAACTTAGAAAATCCGCCTCCCAGTTCTCTATGCCTGGGATATGGATCGCTGACAGGTGGCAAGAGTGAGACTCTGCCCAGCGAATTATCTTTGAGACTTCTAACATCGCTAGGGAACTCCTGGTTCCCCAATCATGGTTGATGTAAGCCACAGTCGTGATGTTGTCTGACTGAAATCTGATGAACCTCAGTGTTGCTAACTGAGGCCAAGCCAGAAGAGCCTTGTATATTGCTCTTAACTCCAGAATATTTATTGGGAGGAGTTTCTCCTCCTGAGTCCACGATCCCTGAGCCTTCAGGGAGTTCCAGACTGCACCCCAACCTAGAAGGCTGGCATCTGTTGTTACAATCGTCCAATCTGGCCTGCGAAAGGACATACCCTTGGACAGATGGACCCGAGATAGCCACCAGAGAAGAGAATCTCTGGTCTCTTGATCCAGATTTAGTAGAGGGGACAAATCTGAGTAATCCCCGTTCCACTGACTTAGCATGCATAATTGCAGCGGTCTGAGATGCAGGCGCGCAAATGGCACTATGTCCATTGCCGCTACCATTAAGCCGATTACTTCCATACACTAAGCCACTGACGGGCGTGGAATGGAATGAAGGACACGGCAAGCATTTAGAAGTTTTGATAACCTGGACTCCGTCAGGTAAATTTTCATCTCTACAGAATCTATAAGAGTCCCTAGGAAGGAGACTCTTGTGAGTGGGGATAGAGAACTCTTTTCCACGTTCACTTTCCACCCATGCGACCTCAGAAATGCCAGAACTATCTCTGTATGAGACTTGGCAATTTGAAAGTTTGACGCCTGTATCAGGATGTCATCTAGATAAGGAGCCACCGCTATGCCTCGCGGTCTTAGAACCGCTAGAAGTGAGCCCAGAACCTTTGTAAAAATTCTTGGGGCTGTGGCCAACCCGAAGGGAAGAGCTACAAATTGGTAATGCCTGTCTAGAAAGGCAAACCTTAGGAACCGATGATGATCTTTGTGAATCGGTATGTGAAGGTAGGCATCCTTTAAATCCACTGTGGTCATGCACTGACCCTCTTGGATCATGGGTAGGATGGTCCGAATAGTTTCCATTTTGAATGATGGAACTCTGAGGAATTTGTTTAAGATCTTTAGATCCAAGATTGGTCTGAAGGTTCCCTCTTTCTTTGGAACCACAAACAGATTTGAATAAAAGCCCTGTCCTTGTTTCGTCCGCGGAACTGGATGGATCACTCCCATTACTAGGAGGTTTTGCACACAGCTTACGAATGCCTCTTTCTTTATCTGATTTTCTGATAACCTTGAAAGATGAAATCTCCCTTGTGGAGGAGAAGCTTTGAAGTCCAGAAGATATCCCTGAGATATGATCTCCAACGCCCAGGGATCCTGAACATCTCTTGCCCACGCCTGGGCGAAGAGAGAAAGTCTGCCCCCCACTAGATCCGTTTCCGGATAGGGGGCCGTTCCTTCATGCTGTCTTGGGGGCAGCAGCAGGCTTTCTGGTCTGCTTGCCCTTGTTCCAGGACTGGTTAGGTTTCCAGGCCTGTCTGGAATGAGCAACAGTTCCCTCTTGTTTTGAAGCGGAGGAAGTTGATGCTGCTCCTGCCTTGAAATTTCAAAAGGCACGAAAATTAGACTGTTTGGCCTTTGATTTGGCCCTGTCCTGAGGAAGGGTATGACCCTTTCCTCCAGTAATGTCAGCAATAATTTCTTTCAAGCCAGGCCCGAATAAGGTCTGCCCCTTGAAAGGAATGTTAAGTAATTTAGACTTAGAAGTCACGTCAGCTGACCAGGATTTAAGCCATAGCGCCCTACACGCCTGGATGGCGAATCCGGAATTCTTAGCCGTTAGTTTAGTCAAATGAACAATGGCATCAGTAACAAATGAGTTAGCTAGCTTAAGCGATCTAAGCTTGTCAATAATTTCATCCAATGGAGCTGTATGAATGGCCTCTTCCAGGGCCTCAAACCAGAATGCCGCCGCAGCAGTGACAGGCGCAATGCATGCAAGGGGCTGTAGAATAAAACCTTGTTGAATAAACATTTTCTTAAGGTAACCCTCCAATTTTTTATCCATTGGATCTGAAAAAGCACAACTGTCCTCAACCGGGATAGTGGTACGCTTTGCTAAAGTAGAAACTGCTCCCTCCACCTTAGGGACCGTCTGCCATAAGTCCCGTGTAGTGGCGTCTATTGGGAACATTTTACTAAATATAGGAGGTGGGGAAAAGGGCACACCGGGTCTATCCCACTCCTTGCTAATAATTTCTGTAAACCTTTTAGGTATAGGAAAAACATCAGTACACACCGGCACCGCATAGTATCTATCCAGCCTACACAATTTCTCTGGAATTGCAACTGTGTTACAGCCATTCAGAGCAGCTAATACCTCCCCAAGCAATACACGGAGGTTCTCAAGCTTAAATTTAAAATTAGAAATCTCTGAATCAGGTTTCCCCGTGTCAGAGACGTCACCCACAGAATAAAGCTCTCCGTCCTCATGTTCTGCATACTGTGACGCAGTATCAGACATGGCTCTTACAGCACCTGCGCGCTCTGCATCTTTCCTAATCCCAGAGCTATCGCGCTTGCCTCTGAATTCAGGCAATCTAGATAATACCTCTGACAGGGTATTATTCATGATTGCAGCCATGTCCTGCAAAGTAATCGCTATGGGCGTCCCTGATGTACTTGGCGCCATACTAGATTGCGTCCCCTGAGCGGGAGGCGAAGGTTCTGACACGTGGGGAGAGTTAGTCGGCATAACTTCCCCCTCGACAGAATCCTCTGGTGATAATTCTTTTATAGATAAAGACTGATCTTTATTATTTAAAGTGAAATCAATACATTTAGTACACATTCTCCTATGGGGCTCCACCATGGCTTTCAAACATAATGAACAAGTAGATTCATCTGTGTCAGACATGTTTAAACAGACTACCAATGACACTAGCAAGCTTGGAAAACACTTTAAAACAAGTTTACAAGCAATATAAAAAAACGCTACTGCGCCTTTAAGAAACACAAAATTTGTCCAAATTTGAAATAACAGTGAAAAAATGCAGTTACACTAACAAAATTTTCACAGTGTATGTAATAAGTTAGCAGAGCATTGCACCCACTTGCAAATGGATGATTAACCCCTTAATACCAAAAACGGAATAAAAATTGACAAAAAACGTTTTTAAACAGTCACAACAACTGCCACAGCTCTACTGTGGCTTTTTACCTCCCTCAATACGACTTTTGAAGCCTTTTGAGCCCTCCAGAAAAGTCCTGGATCATGCAGGAAGAAGCAGGATGTCTGTGTCTGTAATTTTTTCTGCGCAAAAAAGCGCTAAAATAGGCCCCTCCCACTCATATTACAACAGTGGGAAGTCTCAGGGAACTGTTTCTAGGCAAAATTCAAGCCAGCCATGTGGAAAAAACTAGGCCCCAATAAGTTTTATCACCAAACATATGTAAAAAAACGATTAAACATGCCAGCAAACGTTTTAAAATACATTATTATAAGAGTATGTATCTCTATTAATAAGCCTGATACCAGTCGCTATCACTGCATTTAAGGCTTTACTTACATTACTTCGGTATCAGCAGCATTTTCTAGCAAATTCCATCCCTAGAAAAATATTTTAACTGTACATACCTTATTGCAGGAAAACCTGCACGCCATTCCCCCTCTGAAGTACCTCACTCCTCAGAATGTGTGAGAACAGCAAAGGATATTAGTTACTTCTGATAAGATCATAGAAAACGCAGGCAGATTCTTCTTCTAAATACTGCCTGAGATAAACAGTACACTCCGGTACCATTTAAAAATAACAAACTTTTGATTGAAGAAATAAACTAAGTATAAAACACCACAGTCCTCTTTGATTGAAGAAATAAACTAAGTATAAAACACCACAGTCCTCTCACGACCTCCATCTATGTTGAGGGTTGCAAGAGAATGACTGGATATGGCAGTTAGGGGAGGAGCTATATAGCAGCTCTGCTGTGGGTGATCCTCTTGCAACTTCCTGTTGGGAAGGAGAATATCCCACAAGTAATGGATGATCCGTGGACTGGATACACTTAACAAGAGAAATATGAATTACAATGGTCAAGCACTGTTTTCTTTAAGGATATTTTTTATATCTAATCTTATGTTGATACACTGTCACTTTAAAGACACTTTATTGTATTCAATCATATGTTAAATTTTACGTAATGCAAGTAAAAGTAACTAGTATCACTTTTCACTAAAGGTTCTTTATTAATGCCTAAGTTCGATAACAACTATATGGTACACATTTGTTTAGAACGTTAACTATATATTTCTTTAGGCTTTTGATCAATGTTAAAATATGATTTTATGTTATACACCGGTTCAGAACTTTAGATATTCATGTAGATAATTTGTCGAATAAATAATACTGAATGTTCTCTATTAAGAACAACTACTGTTCACTCGTTTGCTTTATTCCACAGAAACTCTGTAAAATATCATTGTATACCCTTGGTTGGTTATCTGATCTATATGTCATTTTGGACTTCCCCTATTTCATCTGATGGATTCACAATAACAAAGACGGACCTGAAATGGAACTCCCTGCAGCAAATACCAGCTTATTCCGGATAGGCTGACGAAATCACGTGACAATAAATCGGACCTGAAACAGAACTTTCTATACAATACTACTCGATTGAGGACTTTTAACAGTGAACTTTTTTCATTGGCTATCGTACAACAAGGTTGATTTTCATTGGTTAATACTTATGTTCATACCGAACCAACGGACTATAGACAAAACTTAATCAAACTAACGGCATATTACAAAATTATATTTCTGCAATGATTTATATATTTGGTTAGAGATGAACATAATGTACATAGGATGTTTTATGAATCGAAGGATGTTTAATAATTTTGATTTCTTGTGAGTCCAATTTCCTGTCCTACACAGGAAATTGGAACATTGAACACCTGTATTTAAACCGGCTCTGAGAGTCACAGTTTACACAACTTTTCAACTGTTTTAACCTATTTGAAAATTGCTCTTGAAAAAAGTAAATTTATGCTTACCTGATAAATTAATTTCTTTTACGATATGACGAGTCCATGGATTTCATCCTTACTTGTGGGATATTAACCTCCTGCTAAAAGGAAGTGGCACCACAGCAGAGCTGTATATATAGCTCCTCCCTTCCCCTCCACCCCCAGTCATTCAACCGAAGGTTTAGGAAGAGAAAGGAAAAGCTAAAGGTGCAGAGGTGACTGAAGCTTACAAAAAATAAAATAAATCTGTCTTAAAATAACAGGGTGGGCCGTGGACTCGTCATATCGTAAAATAAATAAATTTATCAGGTAAGCATAAATTTACTTTCTTTTACAAAGATATAACGAGTCCACGGATTTCATCCTTACTTGTGGGATACCAATACCAAAGCAATAGGACACTGATGAAAGGGAGGGACAAGACAGAGAACTAAACAGAAGGCACCACTGCTTGAAGAACCTTTCTCCCAAAAACAGCCTCAGAAGAAGCAAAAGTATCAAATTTGTAAAATTTGGAAAAAGTATGAAGAGACGACCAAGTCACAGCCTTGCAAATCTGCTCAACAGAAGCATCGTTTTTAAAGGCCCATGTGGAAGCCACAGCCCTAGTAGAATGAGCCGTAATTCATTCAGGAGGCTGCTGTCCAGCAGTCTCATATGCCAGGCGGATGATACTCCTCAGCCAAAAAGAAAGAGAGGTAGCCGTAGCTTTCTGACCCCTTCGCTTTCCAAAATAAACAATGAATAATGAAGATGATTGCCGGAAATCCTTTGTTGACTGCAAGTAAAACTTCAAGGCACGGACCACGTCCAGGTTATGTAACAGACGCTCCTTCTTAGAGGAAGGAACAACAATTTCCTGATTAATATTCTTATATGAAAAAACCTTAGGAAGGAATCCAGGTTTGGTACGCAAAACCACCTTATCAGAATGAAATATAAGATAAGGCGAATCACATTGTAACGCTGAAAGCTCAGAAACTCTACGAGCCGAGGAAATAGCAACCAAAAACAAAACTTTCCACGATAATAATGTAATATCTATGGAATGCATGGGTTCAAATGGAACCCCTTGAAGAACTCCAAGAACTAAATTCAAACTCGAGGGAGGAGTAATTGGTCGAAATACAGGCTGGTTAAAGCCTGACAAAAAGACTGAACATCTGGAACATCTGCCAAATGTTTATGAAGTAAAATTGACAAAGCAGAAATCTGTCCCTTTTAAGGAACTTGCTGATAACCCTTTCTCCAATCCTTCTTGGAGAAAAGACAGAATCCTGGGAATCCTAACTTTACTCCATGAGTAACCCTTGGATTCACACTAATAAAGATATTTACGCCATATCTTATGAAAGATTTTTCTAGTGACAGGCTTAAGTGCCTGTATCAAAGTATCGATGACCGAATCAGAGAATCCCCGCTTAAATCAAATCAAGCGTTCAATCTCCAAGCAGTCAGCTGCAGAGAATTTAGATTTGCATGTTGGAAAGGACCTTGAATAAGAAGGAAGTTTTCACAATGGCAGAGAGGACATGTCCACTAGATCCGCATACCAAGTCCTGCGTGGCCACGCAGGCGCTATCAGGATCACTGAAGCTCTCTCCTGTTTGATTCGAGCAATCACGCGTGGAAGGAGAGGAAACGGTGGAAACACATAAGCTAGGCTTAACAACCAAGGCACTGCCAAGGCATCTATCAGTTCGGCCTGAGGATCCCTCGACCTGGATCCTTAACGTGGGAGCTTGGCATTCTGAAGAGATGCCATCAGATCCAATTCTGATCTGCCCCATTGTCGAATCAATGAGGCAAATACCTCCAGATGGAGTTCCCACTCCCCCAGATGAAAAGTCAGACGACTTAGAAAATCTGCTTCCCAGTTCTCTACTCCTGGGATGTAGATTGCCGAAAGATAACAAGAGTGGGCCTCCACCCATCAGATTATCTTGGATACTTCTATCATCGCTAAGGAACTCCTTGTTCCCCCCTGATGATTGATATAAGCCACAGTTGTGATATTGTCCAACTGCAATCTGATGAATTTGGCCGAAGCCAACTGAGGCTACGCCAGAAGCGCATTGAATATTGCTCTCAGTTCCAGAATATTGATTGAAAGTAGAGACTCCACCTAAATCCAAACACCCTGAGCCTTCAGAGAGTTCCAGACTGCACCACAGCCCAGTAGACTGGCGTCCGTTGTCACAATCACCCACGAGGGTCTGCGGAAACACGTCCCCTGGGACAGATGATCCGGCGACAACCACCAAAGAAGAGAGTCTCTGGTCTCTTGATCCAGATTTATCTGAGGAGAAAAATTTGCATAGTCCCCATTCCACTGTCCGAGCATGCACAGCTGCAGTGGTCTGAGATGAAAGCGAGCAAACAGAATGATGTCCATTGCCGCTACCATTAATCCAATTACCTCTATACACTGAGCCACTGATGGCCGAGGAATGGACAGAAGTGCTCGGCAAGTATTTAGAATCTTTGATTTTCTGACCTCCATCAAAAAGATTTTCATGTCTATCAAGTCTATCAGAGTTCCCAAGAAGGAAACCCTGGTCCGTGGAACTAGTGAACTTTTTTCTATGTTCACCTTCCAACCGTGAGTTCTCAGGAAAGACAACACTGTGTCCGTGTGAGATTTTGTTAGTTGATAAGTTGATGCCTGAATCAGAATATCGTCCAGATAAGACGCCACTGCTATGCCCCGTGGTCTGAGAACCACCAGAAGGAACCCTAGAACCTTTGTGAAGATCCTGGGTGCTGTGGCTAACCCGAAGGGAAGAGCCACAAACTGAAAATGTTTGTCCAGGAAGACAAACCTTAGGAACTGATGATGATCCTTGTGAATAGGGATATGAAGGTATGCATCCTTCAAGACCCTTCTGGATCATTGGTAAGATTGTTCGTATAGTCTCCATCTTGAACGATGGGACTCTGAGAAATGTGTTTAGACACTTGAGATCTAAAATGGGTCTGAAAGTTCCCTCTTTTTTGGGAACCACAAAAAGATTTGAGTAAAACCCCTGTCCCTGTTCCAGTTTGGGAACGGGACAAATTACTCCCATGGTATAGAGGTCTTTTACACAGCGTAAGAACGCCTCTCTTTTTATCTGGTCTACAGACAATCGTGAAAGATGAAATCTCCCTCTTGGGAGAAAATCCTTGAATTCCAGTTCATACCCGTGGGTCACGATTTCCAATGCCCAGGGGTCCTGAACATCTCTTGCCCAAGCCTGAGCAAAGAAAGAAAATCTGCCCCCTACTAGATCCGGTCCTGGATCGGGGGCCGTCCCTTCATGCTGTCTTTGTAGCAGCAGCGGGCTTCTTAGACTATTTACCTTTATTCCAAGTCTGGGTGGGTCTCCAGACGGACTTGGATTGAGCAAAATTCCCTTCCTGCTTTGTCGAGAAAGAGGAAGCAGAGGGTACTCCTTTAAAATTTCGAAAGGAACAAAAATTATTTTGTTTACCCCTCGTCTTAACACACTTATCCTGAGGTAGGGCGTGGCCTTTACCTCCAGTAATGTCAGAAATGATTTCCTTCAATTCAGGCCCGAATAGGGTCTTACCCTTCAAAGGAATAGCAAAAAGCTTAGATTTTGATGACACATCAGCAGACCACGATTTGAGCCATAACGCTCTACGCGCTAAAATGGAAAAGCCTGCATTTTTCGCCGCTAATTTAGCAATTTGAAAAGCGGCATCTGTAATAAAAGAATTAGCTAGCTTGAGAGCCTTAATTCTATCCAAAATGTCCTCTAATGGGGTCTCAACCTTCAGAGACTCTATCTAGAGCATCAAACCTAAAAGCTGCTGCAGTAGTAACTGGAACAATGCAGGCTGTAGGTTGTAAAAGAAAACCCTGATAATAAATAAATAATTTCTTTAGAAGACCCTCTAACGTCTTATCCATAGGGTCTTTGAAAACACAACTGTCCTTGACAGGTATAGTTGTACGCTTAGCCAGGGTAGATATAGCTCCTTCCACCTTAGGGACCGACTGCCAAGAGTCCCGAATGGTGTCTGATATGGGAAACATTTTCTTAAAATTAGGAGGAGGAGAGAACGGTATACCTGGTCTATCCCATTCCTTGTTTACAATATCCGAAATTCTTTTAGGAACCGGAAAAACATCAGTGTATGTAGGCACCTCTAGATATTTGTCCATCTTACACAACTTCTCTGGTGGTATCACAATAGGGTCACAATCATCCAGAGACGCTAAAACCTCCCTAAGTAACAGGCGGAGGTGTTCAAGCTTAAATTTAAAGGACATGATGTCCGAATCTGTCTGAGGTAACATATTTCCTGATTTTGAAAGTTCTCCCTCAGACAGCAATTCCCTGACCCCCAACTCAGAGCACTGTGAGGGTACATCGGAAATAGCCAATAAAGCATCAGAGGATTCAGTATTCACATTAATACCTGACCTACTGCGTTTACCCCGTAACACTGGTAATTTAGATAATACCTCTGTAAGGGTAGTTGACATAACTGCAGCCATCTCCTGCAGAATAAAAGAATTAGACGCACTAGAGGTACTTGGCGTTGCTTGTGTGGGCGTTAAAGGTTGTGACACTTGGGGAGAATTGGATGGCATATCCTGATTCTCTTCAGACTGAGAATCATCCTTAGGCACACTTTCTTTACCTAAAATATGCTTTTTACATTGTAAGGCCCTTTCAGTACAAGAGGTACACAAAGTAAGCGGGGGTTCCACAATGGCTTCTAAACACATAGAGCAATTAGTATCCTCAATGTCAGACATGTTGAATAGACTAGCAATAACCACAATAGTCGGTAAACACATTATTTATTGATTTCAACGATTTTCAAAAAAAGTGCAATTTTTCCAAAACTGCTTTAAAACGTTAAATAACGCAAAATTATTAAATACACATGTTCAATGTGGCCAAAAATTATTGCACCTTAAGAGCAAAAGGGAGAAGCTATATATACAGCTCTGCTGTGGTGCTCTTTGCCACTTCCTGTTAGCAGGAGGTTAATATTCCACAAGTAAGGATGAAATCCGTGGACTCGTCATATCTTTCTAAAAGAAAGACGTTTATAGACGTTGAAACGCGTTGAGATAATAAATACTTTTTATCCAAATTGGAATACTATTTTATTCATTCTGCTGTGACGGCCGGAAGTTCTGTATTAATGAAGTAAGTTACTACTTATTTTATTATCACCAGCTCTACATATTGTTCACGGAATTTCCATTTTACTCCCAGTTCCACGGAAACCTCTCTGGAGCATCATCACCAGATACCTGAGTGAGACACTCCATACAAGCGGATATCGTGCAACTTATGGAGTGAGTATACTGCACCTTTATTTAATTGGCTTCAACATACACAACAATCCTTTTTTTCTCTTTATCATCAGAGAAATTATCATTCTTCAAAGACCAGCGCCATCTACCATTGGCTTTTCTTTTGTATCTCAAAGTCCTTGGGGAGAGACTGAAAGAAGGCAGTGGTCAAACTACAAGGAGAGTATTAGTTCTCAGTCCATTTGTAACAGATTTTTGTATATTACCATCTGACATTATCTGTACATATTTTTTGTATTACAGTTTAATATAGAATCATATATATATATATTTATTCAATATACTATATTTTCTAGTATTAATAAGTAATATGTTCCATGTGTATTGGATTATGTCATACTATTTACCCTGAGTATTTCAAGACTACATATGATATATTTCTCATAATATTTTAGAAGATGTCTTTTAAAGTTGCATTTGATTATTGTTGTCCCATATTTTTATGAATACAGTATGCTCCACATTCAGTACACCTCTTGCTGAGTGCACAAAAACATGACACAATTTACAGCACCAACTACACATGCACTTGTCAGATGCCTGAAAAATAAAAAGAATAGGTTGTTAATTTTGAAATAAATTGGACATTTTAAATTGACTGTATTGCTACTTATTGAATTCAGCAAATTTTCATATTTAATGTTATACAAATAGACAATCTCATATCCATTTATTTGTACCTATTATTTAATAGTCTGAGGCACATATTTAATGTTTGAAAACTATATATATGATTTGTCCAAACTTTGAATCTTTAAGACTTCTATGTTTTCAAAAATACATAGGTTAAGACATGTTGAAACCTTGATTCTTAGGCTTTCAGCTTCCCATGTTACCTATCTTAGGCATAGACAATCTCCCAGATTCATATGTTCATATTTAATGTGTCTAAATATATATATCCATTTGAGTATCTTAAACTACATGAAAATTAGGCATAATTTCTTTATCTGACATCTATTTTCCCATGTCATACAGAGACTTCAAACTCCAACTCGTCTGGGAGATGTATATTGGGGGCTTAGAATGGGACAATTTATCACCTATATGCTAAGGGATATTTCCTCTGAGTATGTTTGTACATTCCACTATTTTTACAGATGGAGCGACTGGTTTTTCAGATAGGGAAAAAATCTTTACACAGGCCTCCTTTGAAATGGATAATTGGGACATTTTGGCTTGTAATTTGTATTCTAGTCACAGCAGGTGGTCTGTGTCACATTGAGATTTTACAGATGTGAGTTCCTTTGTTCTCAGATGTTCTGTTAATCTGGAAAAAGGAGGGTTGGAGCCATAGTGAGACTAATTCATATCAAATTAGATTTTTGCTAAAATTATATATTAGATTCTATGATGTATCTGTAGTTTATTTAAGGTTACTTCACAGATACCCTGACACCCCTCTGAGCAAAGCCACCGCCTCCTGAGGGCATCAAGAGCAAGAAGGCCCCTGATACTGACTTAGGCCGTACGTACAAAGAGTGTGGAGTGCGTGCCCAAGCTTTACTGCGACGGGAAAAAAACACCAAATACTGCAGGATCCCCATGAAGGAAAAAAACATCCACACTCTCCCAAGTTACTACGGCCCCCTCTGACCTATAATCAGACTTAAGATATAGTTTAAGAGAGCCCAGCTGACCTCAAATGGGCCGGATCTGCAGAGAGACACAGTAGTGTCTTACAACCTGATGTAACACTATAGGGATTATAAGTGGACAAAGGGGACATAAATTATTAACCCCTTTATAAATGGACTAGAATACAGGATCCCAAAATGTATCCAATTCACTCCCCTTTACATAAAGCCACTGGCCTGTGAAACGGATTAGTACTATAAGAATACCCTATACTGTCTTCTGAATAAAGCCACTGGCCTATGAGAGGGATAAGTACTGTGGACATACCATATTCTTCCCCATAAATAAAGCCACTGGCCTGATAGAGGGAAATCATAAGATTGCCACATACAGTCTATTTTTTTTACTGTAATAAAGATAACCCCCCTCCATGGAAGGGACCTAGATATCTATGTCAAAGGTGTGTGCAATCCATGAGTTCACCCTTTTCTCTTAGGCAACAAACCATTAGAAAAGGAAAATTAAAGCAGGACTTACCCAGCTTTTGATATCCTGAAGGAGTTTCCACTCAGAGTCCTGTCTTACAGCTGACTTATGTGTCACTGACACCTGTAGCCTGTAGGGAAAAGGGAAAATGGCTCACAATGCTAGTAAAGAGGCATGAGAACTTCTCAGTGACTACCAGCAGAAAAAGACAAATTACTCTACAAAGAGAATTACATGGTCTATCTTCCCCTGCCCTCTCTTGAAGAAAACAATCCATATGAGGACTAAAATCCAAATCCTCCAAGAAATGAGGCAAAGAACTACTGGGAGGGTAGGGGAAGTGGGAGGGATACTTCAATGTTCTGTTTGGGGTGTCTTTGCCTCTTCCTGGTGGCCAGGTGAAGTATTTCCCATAGGTTATGAATGTTTTTGTGGTCCCTCACTGCCATTAGAAGAGTAACGGTATTTTCTTGAGGGCTCAATAAATAGTCTGAAACTTTCCAAGGAAAAACGTAGACTGTTAAATGTATTATGTACAAAAACACACAAACAAGAACGTAGATAAGTCTGTTAGAACCTCTGAATTGAGTTAACATAAAGTAACTTTTTTTCATAGTAAAACAAATGAATAAAAAAACAACAACTTGTAGCTTTCTTGGAACTATTGTAAATGTTAAAACAGTAGTAAGACCAGTCTTTGCTGTACTCACCAAGTTGCAATATGTTGCACTTATGTTTTATTGTAACTCTACCTCTGTATGAATCGCTCATTTTCAACATACATGCCTCTGAAGTGACGCAATAAAACATTTGAGACAAAGGTGTTGCTTATCTCACATTTGCCTCCTATATCATGCCGCCAGATTTGACCAATAAAAGTAAAATGTACAGCACCTGACACACAGATTGTCTCTTGTACAAATCTTTATTGATTATATGGATCTGGCCTTTGGGCAAAGTTAGCACCTGTCGGACAAAGATATGGCTCATCTCCTGTTTGCACTGGGTGTTTTACTGGGTTTGCCCTGAGAATGTCCCAGATTGGTGCAGTTATAGCTTCTCTCCTGTATGGACTTTGTAATGATTATACAGACTTGCCCCTCGTGAGAAGGCTTTACCACATGTCCGACAAACATAAGGCTTCTCTCCCGTATGACTTCGGCTGTGCTTAACAAGTGACGACCTTTCTGAAAAGCTTTTCCCACATTCTTTACAAAGAAATGGCTTCTCACCTGTGTGGATTCTATAGTGCGCAGTGAGATGTGAGCTGTTGGTAAATCCCTTCTTACAATCGGAGCAGATGTACGGCTTTTCTCCTGTGTGTGTTCTATAGTGCGCAGTAAGTTGTGAGCGGTAAGTAAAACACTTCTTACAGTCAGGACAAACATATATCTTGGTGTCTGTATGCAATTCAGGGGAAACTAATATATCAGATTTCAAAATAAACTGTCTTGTATTGTCACTATGGTACTTTTTGCCAGTTTTGACAGGAAAATCATCATCATTTAGGAACTCTTTAAATTCATTTGTACTAGGTATACTGCAATCTGGGGTAGAGGCCAGTCTTTCTTCACCATATGTGATTCTCTCAGCATCTTCACCTTGAATCCTCATTGTGAGACTGTTATCCTCTTCCACTATCATCTCTAATGTGGTTGCTGTTGTGTGAAATTCATCAGTCACTTTGCCACTCATGGGTCCATCTGTTGATCAGAACAAAGCAAAAGGCAATTAGTGTAAATCTAGATGGATATCACTTGAAGGGCAAAAATATATTAAATGACCACCCAAAACTTGTAAATGATTTTAATCATATGAGTCTCAGATCATATTTATTACAAAGAAAAAAAAATAATAGAACTTATAAAATGTGTGTGTGTGTGTGTGTGGGGGGGGGGGGAATAGTGAACTAGTATCACAACCAGACACACAATTTAGCAGCTTAGGTTAAGTGTTGGGGTCTACATATAAAGTTTAAAACTTTCCCAAGAACCCTTGTCATATAATGATTTGTGAGATGGTATTTCTAAATCACTAAAAAATTCTACAGCACTGAGTATATGAGTATGGGTGCACAATGACATGGTCCAGCCTACAGTTTATATTAAGCCAGACAGCCTCTAAGGATTAAATACATGATTCTGCTATTATACATAGAGCAGTGCATGTAACCATTGTACTCAGTAACCTGTTTCAGAATGAACGGTGAATGAACAAGGGTATTTTTATGGGAGATTTCAATAAGTGAGAGTTTAGCCTGAAGTCAATTAACACAGATCATAATGATCAGATACTTTCTAAAGTCATTGCAACATAAAAAGATAAATTACAAGGAGACAAATAAGAGCAGCTACTGTAAGAAATGGTGCTTTATACTAACAAGTCAAATAGAAGAATGAGAGAGTCCAAAGGCTATAGTCACTAATGTTTACTATTTAGGCATAGACTTACTAAAACAAAGGGTACATATTGTAGAAAAGCTATCCACACAAGTTCCAAAGATTCTCCAAATACCTAGAGCATCTTTACGCTGCAGCCCTGCCTACACCGGTGTACACGCAACAGGGTAAATCACTGTATAAATCAGCTCACACACACACATAGAAAACAAGGTACACACACATAGAAAACAAGGTACACACACACACACACACACATAGAAAACAAGGTACACACACACACACAGAAAACAATGTACACACACACACACACATAGAAAACAATGTACACACACACACACATAGAAAACAAGGTACACACACACACACACACAGAAAACAAGGTACACACACACACACAGAAAACAAGGTACACACACACACAGAAAACAAGGTACACACACACACAGAAAACAAGGTACACACACACACAGAAAACAAGGTACACACACACACACACACACAGAAAACAAGGTACACACACACACACACACACACACACACAGAAAACAAGGTACACACACACACAGAAAACAAGGTACACACACACACACACACACACAGAAAACAAGGTACACACACACAAACACACAGAAAACAAGGTACACACACACACACAGAAAACAAGGTACACACACACACACAGAAAACAAGGTACACACACACACACACATAGAAAACAAGGTACACACACACACACACAGAAAACAAGGTACACACACACACACACAGAAAACAAGGTACACACACACACACACAGAAAACAAGGTACACACACACACACACACAGAAAACAAGGTACATACACACACATAGAAAACAAGGTACACACACAAACACACACAGAAAACAAGGTACATACACACACATAGAAAACAAGGTACACACACACACACACACACACACACACACACAGAAAACAAGGTACACACACATAGAAAACAAGGTACACACACATAGAAAATATAAATTATTCTTACCAGATAATTTAATTTTCTTCTGTATAAAGAGAGTGCACGGCTTCATTCCTTACTGTTGGGAAATACTGAACCTGGCCACCAGGAGGAGGCAAAGACACCCCAGCCAAAGGCTTAAATACCTCTCTCCCACTTCCCCCATCCCCCTGTCAATCTGCTGAGGGAACAAGGAACAGTTGGAGAAATATAAGGGTATAAAAGGAGACAGGAAAAAAATATATAATTTAGGGGGCCGTCCATCGGTGAACACGGGCGGGGGCCGTGGACTCTCCTTATACAGAAGGAAATTAAATTATCTGGTAAGCATACTTTATGTTTTCCTTCTTAATATAAGGAGAGTCCACGGCTTCATTCCTTACTGTTGGGAAACTTATACCCAAGCTCTAGAGGACACTGAATGATAACGGGAGGGACAAAAAAAAAAGAGATATAGACCCTAATCTGAGGGCACCACAGCCTGCAAAACCTTTCTACCGAAGGCTGCTTCAGCTGACACTAAAGCATCAAACTTGTAAAATTTAGAAAAATTAAGTAAGGAGGACCAGGTAGCCGCCATACAAATCTGATCCATAGAGGCCTCGCTCTCAAAGGCCCAAGAGTAGGCCACTGCTCTAGTAGAATGAGTCGTAATTCTCTGAGGAGGTTTATGTCCCGCTGTCTGATAAGCTAAGCGGATAACACTCCTTACCCAAAAAGACAAGGGATTCACAGAGACCTTCTGCCCCTTATGTTTCCCAGAAAAGGCAACGAACAAGGAAGGAGTTTGTCTAAAATCCTTAGTAGCCTGAAGATAAAACTTCAAGGTTTGAACCACATCCAAATTATGAAGCAAACGTTCCTTCAAAGAAGGAGGATTATGACACAAGGAAGGAACCACAATCTCTTGATTGATGTTGCGGTCTGACACGACCTTAGGACGAAACCCTAACCTAGTACTTAGGGCAGCCTTATCAGAATGGAACACCAGATAAGGAGGCTCACTTTGCAAAGCGGCAATCTCTGAAACTCTGCGTGCAGAAGCAATAGCCAGTAGAAAAAGAACCTTCCAGGACAACAATTTAATGTCAATTTCATGCATAGGCTCAAACTGAAGATCTGAACACAGGTCTGATCCTAATCAGAGCCTTAACAAAAGACTGAACATCTGGAAGCTCAGAGAGCCTCTTGTGCAGTAAAACAGACAAGGCCGAAATCTGTTCCTTAGGGAACTGGCCAAAACACCCTTCTCCAGTCCATCCTGGAGAAACAATAGAATCCTGGCAACCTTAACCTTATGCCAGGGAAATCCACGCTCTTCTCTCAGAAAACCTTCTCTTGGCAAGCACTAAGCATTCAATCTCCACACAGTCAGCCTCAGAGAATCTAGATTTTGATGAACAAAAGGACCTTGTTCCAGCAGATCCCTGCAACAAGGTAACCTCCATGGAGGAGAAGAAGACATCCTCACTAGTTCCGCGAACCACATCCTTCACGGCCATGATGGAGCAATCAGTATTACCGACGCTCCTGCTTGATGAGGGAGTGATGAAGGAGTGATAATGGCGGAAAAACCCGGAATGTCCAAACCCGGAATGTGGATCGCTGACAGCGAACAGTCGTGGGCCTCCGCCCACTCCAGAATCTGAGATACTTCCCTCATTGCTAGGGAGCTTCTCGGTTCCCCCTGATAGTTTATGTAAGCCACCGAGGTTATATTGTCTGATTGGAATCTGATAAACTGGGACTGACCCAGAATAAGTCAAGCCTTCAGAGCATTGTGGATTGCTCGAAGTTACAGAATGATTGGGAGGGAGCGTTCCTCCTGAGACAACAGGCCCTGTGCCTTCTTGGCACCCCAAACAGCTCCCCATCCTGATAGACTTGTGTCCGTAGTCACAATCTCCCAGGATGGTCTTAGAAAGGATGTCCCTCGGGACAGAAAATCTGGACAGAGCCACCAAGATAGTGATTCTCTCGGCCGGCTGTCCAGTGAAATCTGTTCAGACAGATCCGAATGATCGCTGTTTCACTGCCTCAGCATGCACAGATGTAAAGGTCTGAGACAGAACCTGGTGAAGGGATTTATGTCCATGCTGGACACCATGAGACCAATTACCTCCATACACTGAGCCACAGATGGCCAGATGGTCCGGAGGGCAAGACATGCCGAAGCTAGCTTGCAACGTCTCTGGTCTGTTAGAAATATCCTCATGGATATCCAGTCTATTATAGTACCCAGGAATTCTACCCTGGTGCTTGGGATAAGATAACTTTTTCTAGATTTATCTTCCATCCAGGAGATCAAAGAAGAGAGAGAAGAGATTCCGAATGGTTCTCCGCCAGACGAAAAGATGGTGCTTGTACCGGAATATCGTCCAAGTAGGGAGCTACTGCTATACCCCGGGTTCTGGCAACGGCTAGAAGAGCCCCTAGAATCTTTGTAAAAATTATTGGAGCAGTAGCTAGACCAAACAAAAGTGCAATGAACTGGAAGTGCTGGTCCAGGAACGCAAACCTTAGGAACTGGAAGTGATCCTTGTGGATTGGAACCTGAAGGTAAGCATCCTTCAGATCTATAGTGGTCATGAACTAATGGAAGGAGGGACCATATCATCTCCATCTTGAGGGGATGTTTAGAAATTTGTTTAAGCACTTTAGGTCCAGAATCGGGCGAAAAGTTAAGTTCCCTCCTCCTTTGGGCCCACGAAAAGGTTTGAATAGTATCCCTAACCTCTTTCTGCGATAAGTACAGGGACAATGACCCCTAAGGAAGACAGATCCTGCACATACCACAGAAAGGCTTCCCTCAATTCTGATCTGAAAGACAGGCTTGAGAGGAGAAATCTGCCCTTGGGTGGATGAGACTTGAAACCTATCTTGTATCCCTGAGCTATGACCTCCAGGACCCATGGATCCTGCACGTCCCTGAACCAAGCATCTGAAAAGAGCGACAGTCTGCCCCTACATGATCCAGCGCTGGTACGGGGGCTGCCCCTTCATGCCGATTTAGTCTCAGCGGGCATCTTGCTCTGCTTGGATTTACTCCAGGACTGACCCGGCTTCCAAGTACTCTTGGTTTGTTAGGGCTTAGCGGAGGGCTGCTGTCGTTGGGATTTATCAGAACGAAAGGAACGAAAATTTTAACTTTGTCCCTTAGACCTTGGAGATAATGGAGTCAAGGCTTGGACCAAATAATATCTTTCCTTTAAAGGGAAGGGAAAGAAGTCTGGACATAGAAGTCATATTCGCAGACCAGGACTTCAGCCAGAGTGCCCCGACGGGCCTGAACCGAGAAGCCAGAAACCTTAGCATTTAGGCTAATAATCTGCATGTTTGCATCACAGATAAAAGAATTAGCAATTCTCAAGGCTTTAATTATTTCCTGGATAACGTAGAGGGGACCCTCCACCTCGATCAATTCCAATAAGGAGTCAGACAAGTAGGTAGCTGCTCCAGCAACCGTGGCAACGGCCGCTGCCGGTTGAAACAAGTATCCCATATGTTGAAACATCTTTCTTAGTAGAGTTTCCATCTTCTTATCCATCGACTCTCTGAACGACAAGCTATCAAGCAGGATAGTAGTACGCTTGGAAAGCGTGGAGATAGCGCCATCCACCTTAGGGACAGAGCCCCACAACTCCAATTGAGAGTCCAGGACCGGGAATAATTTTTTAAAGGAAGACGAAGGGGAAAAAGAAGATCCAATTCTGTCCCATTTGTTCTTAATGTTCGCCATCTTTACAGGCACAAGGAAAGTTAAAGGCACTCCCCTGTCCTTGTAAACTCTAATTTAGGAATCAAATGTTCATCAGGCAGCTTAGCCTCTGGAACCTCTAATATATACAGGACTTCCTTTAGAAGAAAACGTAAGTGTTCAATCTTAAATCTAAAGGCTGGTTCCTCAGCAGCCGGAGGCTTAGAGGCAGCAGACTCCGTCCCAGAAAGTTCACCCTCTGAAGCCTCAGAGTGCGACTCATCCTCGGATAATTGAGACAAAGCAGAGAAATCCAATAAATTACATGATAACCCCTGGGCAGGAGAGCTATGTTTAACCTTCGGCTTGCGTTTAGCAGGGCGAGGTAAAGCACTGAAGGCCTCAGACACCGCCGTTTTTAACTGCGCTGTAAAATCTGATGGTAAAAGGCCCCCTCCAGATAGAGGATTAAGCGTGCTACGGGAAGCTGCGCGTGTAGAATGAGATGAATGTTGGGTATGCACCTTACTGGACGACAAGTCCTCAGAGGTGGATGGCTCAGTGGTACTAAAGGGGTTAACCTTCTTTGACCCAATAACGTTGTCAAGGCATGTGGAACATAGTTGAGAGGGCGGGCATAACAAGGTCTCCTCACAATATAAACAGGTATTACTATTTGGAATAGAGGGAGTACCCTCAAGAATATCAGAATCCTCCATAGCTTAAGCTAATGACATGGGATATTTTCCTTCCCTACAGGAAGTGGCAAAGAGAGCACCCACAGCAGAGCTGTCTATATAGCTCCTCCCTTAGCTCCACCCCCCAGTCATTCGACCGAAGGCTAGGAAGAAAAAGGAGAAACTATAGGGTGCAGTGGTGACTGAAAGTTTATAAATAAAAATATATTGCCTGTCTTAATAAAACAGGGCGGGCCGTGGACTTGATACATCACAAGATAAATAAATTTATCAGGTAAGCATAAATTATGTTTTCTCTTGTAAGATGTATCGAGTCCACGGATTCATCCATACTTGTGGGATACCAATACCAAAGCTTTAGGACACGGATGAAGGGAGGGAAAAGACAGGTACCTTAAACGGAAGGCACCACTGCTTGTAGAACCTTTCTCCCAAAAATAGCCTCCGAAGAAGCAAAAGTATCGAATTTGGAAAATTTGGAAAAAGTATGAAGCGAAGACCAAGTTGCCGCCTTACAAATCTGTTCAACAGAAGCCTCATTTTTAAAAGCCCATGTGGAAGCCACAGCTCTAGTAGAATGAGTAGTAATTCTTTCAGGAGGCTGCTGGCTTTTCAGCCGAAAGGAAAGAGAGGTAGCCGTAGCCTTTTGACCTCTCCGTTTACCAGAATAAATAACAAACAATGAAGATGTTTGATGGAAATCTTTAGTTGCTTGTAAGTAGAACTTTAAAGCACGAACCACATCCAGATTGTGTAACAGACGTTCCTTCTTTGATGAAGGATTAGGACACAGTGAAGGAACAACAATCTCCTGATTGATATTCCTATTAGAAACAACCTTAGGAAGAAACCCAGGTTTGGTGCGCAAAACCACCTTATCTGCATGGAAAACAAGGTAAGGTGAGTAACACTGTAAAGCAGATAGCTCAGAAACTCTTCGAGCCGATGAGATAGCTACTAAAAATAAAACTTTCCAAGATAGAAGCTTAATATCCATGGAATGCATAGGTTCAAACGGAACCCCTTGAAGAACTTTAAGAACTAAGTTTAGGCTCCATGGCGGAGCAACAGGTTTAAATACAGGCTTGATCCTGACCAAGGCCTGACTAAATGCTTGAACGTCTGGGACATCTGCCAGACGTTTGTGTAACAGAATAGACAAAGCAGATATTTGCCCTTTTAGGGAACTAGCTGATAATCCCTTCTCCAATCCTTCTTGGAGAAAAGACAATACTCTAGGAATCCTAATCTTACTCCATGAGTAACTTTTGGATTCACACCAATAAAGATATTTGCGCCAAATCTTATGACAGATTTTCCTGGTGACAGGCTTTCTAGCCTGAATCAGGGTATCAATGACCGACTCAGAGAAACCACGCTTTGATAGAATCAGGCGTTCAATCTCCAAGCAGTCAGATGCAGAGAAATTAGATTTGGATGTGTGAATGGACCTTGGATTAGAATAACCGAGGACATGTCCATTAGGTCTGCATACCAAGTCCTGCGTGGCCACGCAGGTGCTATCAGAATCACTGAAGCTCTCTCCTGCTTGATTCTGGCAACCAGACGTGGGAGGAGAGGAAACGGTGGAAATACATAGGCCAGCTTGAAGGACCAAGGCGCTGCTAGAGCATCTATCAGTACCGCCTGGGGATCCCGGGACCTGGACCCGTAACGAGGAAGTTTGGCATTCTGAAGGGATGCCATCACATACAATTCTGGTGTGCCCTATAGCTGAATTAGCTGGGCAAATACCTCCGGATGGAGTTCCCACTCCCCCGGATGAAAAGTCTGACGACTTAGGAAATCCGCCTCCCAGTTCTCTACTCCTGGGATGTGGATTGCTGAGAGATGGCAAGAGTGATCCTCTGCCCATTGGATTATTTTGGTTACCTCCATCATTGCTAGAGAACTCCTTGTTCCTCCTTGATGATTGATATAAGCTACAGTCGTGATGTTGTCCGACTGAAACCTGATGAATTTGGCCGCAGCAAGCTGAGGCCACGCCTGAAGCGCATTGAATATAGCTCTCAGTTCTAGAATGTTTATCGGGAGGAGAGATTCCTCCCGAGACCATAAGCCCTGTGCTTTCAGGGAGTTCCAGACTGCACCCCAGCCTAGCAGGCTGGCATCTGTCGTTACAATGAGCCACTCTGGCCTGCGGAAACACATTCCCTGAGACAGGTGGTACTGAGACAACCACCAGAGAAGAGAATCTCTGGTCTCCTGGCCCAGATGCAGTTGAGGAGATAAATCTGCATAATCCCCATTGCACTTTTTGAGCATGCATAGTTGCAGTGGTCTGAGGTGTAGGCGGGCAAAAGGAACTATGTCCATTGCCGCTACCATGAGTCCGATTACCTCCATACACACTGAGCCACTGATGGCCGAGGAATGGAATGAAGAGCTCGGCAAGTGGTTAAGAGTTTTTATTTTCTGACCTCTGTCAGAAATATTTTCATTTCTACCGACTCTATCAGAGTCCCTAGGAAGGAAACTCTTGTAAGAGGAAAGAGAGAACTCTTCATTATGTTCACCTTCCACCCATGAGATCTCAGAAAAGCCAACACGATGTCCGCTTGAGACTTGGCTAGCTGGATGGGCGACGCCTGAATTAAGATGTCATCTAGATAAGGCGCCACTGCTATGCCCCACGGTCTTAGAACCGCCAGAAGGGACCCTAGCACCTTTGTGAAAATTCTGGTAGCCGTGGCCAACCCGAAGGGAAGGGCCACAAACTGGTAATGCCTGTTTAGAAAGGCGAATCTGAGGAATTGATGATGATCTCTGTGAATAGGAATGTGTAGATACGCATCCTTTAAGTCCACGGTAGTCATATATTGACCCTCCTGGATCAGAGGTAGAATAGTCCGAATAGTCTCCATCTTGAATGATGGTACTTTGAGGAATTTGTTTAGAATTTTGAGATCCAAGATTGGTCTGAAAGTTCCCTCTTTTTTGGGAACCACAAACAGGTTTGAGTAAAACCCTAGCCCTTGTTCCGCTTTTGGAACTGGGCGGATCACTCCCATGGTATGTAGGTCTTCTACACAGCGTAAGAACGCCTCTCTCTTTGTCTGGTTTACAGACAATCGAGAAATGTGAAATCTCCCCCTTGGAAGGGAGTCTTTGAATTCCAGAAGATATCCCTGGGACACAATTTCTAAAGCCTAGGAATCGTGAACATCTCTTGCCCAAGCCTGAGTGAAGAGAGAGAGTCTGCCCCCTACTAGATCCGGTCCCGGATCGGGGGATACCCCTTCATGCTGTCTTGGAGGCAGCTGCAGGCTTCTTGGCCTGTTTACCCTTGTTCCAAGCCTGGTTAGGTCTCCAGACTAACTTGGATTGGGCTAAATTCCCCTCTTGCTTTGCAGCAGGGGAAGCTGAAGCGGGACCACCCTTGAAGTTCTGAAAGGAACGAAAATTATTCTGTTTGGTCCTCATTTTATTTGTTCTATCCTGAGGGAGGGCATGGCCTTTCCCTCCAATTATGTCTGAAATAATCTCTTTCAGTTCAGGGCCGAATAGGGTCTTTCCTTTAAAAGGGATGTTTAAAAGTTTAGATTTAGATGACACATCAGCAGACCAGGACCTAAGCCATAACGCCCTGCGTGCTAAAATAGCAAAACCTGAATTATTTGCCGCTTAATTTAGCCAGTTGAAATGCAGCATCTGTAATAAAAGAAATAGCCAACTTAAGGGCCTTAATTCTGTCCATAATCTCCTCTAATGGAGTCTCCATCTGAAGAGCCTCTTCTAGAGCCTCGAACCAGAAAGCAGCTGCAGTAGTTACAGGAACAATGCACGCAATAGGTTGGAGAAGAAAACCTTGATGAACAAAAATTTTCTTCAGGAGACCCTCTAATTTTTTATCCATAGGATCTTTGAAAGCACAACTGTCTTTGATAGGTATAGTTGTACGCTTAGACAGAGTAGAAATAGCTCCCTCCACCTTAGGAACTGTCTGTCACGAGTCCCGCATGGTGTCAGATATGGGAAACATTTTCTTAAAAACAGGAGGGGGAGAGAACGGAATACCTGGTCTATCCCACTCCTTAGCAATAATATTCACAATCCTCTTAGGGACTGGAAAAACAGAATTTATGTTTACCTGATAAATTTCTTTCTCCTACGGTGTGTCCGGTCCACGGCTTCATCCTTGCTTGTGGGATATTCTCATTCCCTATAGGAAATGGCAAAGAGAGCACAACAGCAGAGCTGTCCATATAGCTCCGCCCCCCAGTCATTCGACCGACGGTCAGGAGAAAAAGGAGAACCATAGGGTGCAGTGGTGACTGTAGTATACAAAAACAAAAATTTTAAACCTGACTAAAAGCCAGGGGGGGCCGTGGACCGGACACACCGTAGGAGAAAGAAATTTATCAGGTAAACATAAATTCTGTTTTCTCCTACATTGGTGTGTCCGGTCCACTGCTTCATCCTTACTTGTGGGAACCAATACCAAAGCTTTAGGACACGGATGAAGGGAGGGAGCAAGTCAGGGAACCTAAACGGAAGGCACCACTGCTTGTAAAACCTTTCTCCCAAAAATAGCCTCCGAAGAAGCATAAGTATTGAATTTGTAAAATTTGGCAAAAGTATGCAGAGAAGACCACGTCGTTGCCTTACAGATCTGTTCAACAGAAGCCTCGTTCTTGAAGGCCCATGTGGAAGCCACAACTCTAGTAGAATGAGCAGTAATTCGTTCAGGAGGCTGCCATCCGTCAGTCTCATAAGCCAATCGGATGATGCTTTTTAACCAGAAGGAAAGAGAGGTAGCAGTAGCTTTCTGACCTCTCCTCTTACCAGAATAGATGACAAACAATGAAGATGTCTGTCTAAAATCTTTTGTTGCTTCTAAATAGAATTTTAAAGCACGAACCACATCTAGATTGTGTAACAAGCGTTCCTTTTTAGAAACTGGATTAGGACACAGAGAAGGAACAACTATCTCCTGGTTAATATTCCTATTGGAAACCACTTTTGGAAGAAAACCAGGTTTTGTACGAAAAACAACCTTATCTGTATGGAACACCAGATAGGGTGAATTACACTGCAAAGCAGACAATTCAGAAACTCTTCTAGCAGAAGAAATAGCAACCAAAAACAAAACTTTCCAAGATAGTAACTTAATATCTATGGAATGTAAAGGCTCAAACGGAACCCCTTGAAGAACTGAAAGAACTAGATTTAGACTCCATGGAGGAGTCACAGGTCTGTAGACAGGCTTTATTCTGACCAACGCCTGTACGAACGCCTGAACATCTGGCACAACTGCCAAACGTTTGTGTAACAAGACAGAGCAGATATCTGTCCCTTTAAAGAACTAGCCGACAGACCTTTCTCCAAACCTTCGTGGAGAAAGGAAAGAATCCTAGGAATTCTAATTTTACTCCATGAGTAACCCTTGGATTCGCACCAATAGAGATATTTCTGCCATATTTTATGGTAAATTCTCCTGGTTACAGGCTTTCTGGCCTGAACCAGAGTATCTAGAACTGATTCCGAAAACCCACGCTTAGATAGAATCAAGCGTTCAATCTCCAAGCAGTCAGCTGCAGAGAAACTAGGTTCGGATGTTCGAATGGGCCTTGCACTAGAAGGTCCTGTCTCAATGGTAGCTTCCATGGTGGAACCGATGACATATTCACCAGGTCTGCATACCAAGTCCTGCGTGGCCACGCAGGAGCTATTAGAATCACCGAAGCCTTCGCCTGTTTGATCCTCGCTACTAGCCTGGGGAGTAGAGGAAACAGTGGAAAGACATATGCTAGATTGAATGACCAAGGCGCCACCAATGCATCCACCAATGTCGCCTTGGGATCCCTGGACCTGGACCCGTAGCGTGGAACCTTGGAGTTCTGACGAGACACCATCAGATCCAGATCTGGAATGCCCCATAGTTGAGTTAACTGGGCAAAGACCACCGGGTGAAGTTCCCACTCCCCCGGATGGAACGTCTGACTCAAATAATCCGCCTCCCAGTTGTCTACTCCTGGGATGTGAATTGCAGATAGATGGCAGGAGTGATCCTCCGCCCATTTTATGATCTTGGATACCTCTCTCATCGCCAGGGAACTCTTCGTTCCTCCCTGATGATTGATGTGCGCTACAGTCGTTATGTTGTCCGACTGAAATCTTATGAACTTGGCCTTCGCTAGTTGAGGCCAAGCCAGAAGCGTATTGAATATCGCTCTTAATTCCAAAATGTTTATCGGGAGAAGAGATTCTTCCCGAGACCATAGACCCTGAGCTTTCAGGGAGTCCCAGACCGCGCCCCAGCCTAAGAGACTGGCGTCGGTCGTGACAATGATCCACTCTGGTCTGCGGAAACTCATTCCCTGCGACAGGTGATCCTGAGCCAACCACCAGAGAAGCGAGTCTTTGGCTTCCTGGTCCATCTGTATCTGGGGAGACAAGTCTGCATAATCCCCATTCCATTGCTTGAGCATGCACAATTGCAGTGGTCTTAGATGAATTCTGGCAAATGGGACAATGTCCATTGCCGCCACCATTAGACCTATAACCTCCATGCACTGAGCCACAGACGGCTGAGCAATGGCATGAAGGACTCGACAAGCTTTTGAGAGTTTTAACTTCCTGACCTCCGTCAATAAGATCTTCATTTCTGCCGAATCTATTATTGTTCCCTCCGTATGAGCCTTGGGTCTGGGAAGAGACAACGCCTGAATTAAGATGTCGTCTAGGTAAGGTGCTACTGCAATGCCCCGCGGTCTTAGTACCGCTAGAAGTGACCCTAGCACCTTTGTGAAAATTCTTGGAGCGGTGGCCAACCCGAAGGAAAGGGCCACAAACTGGTAATGCTTGTCCAGAAAGGCGAATCTTAGGAACTGATGGTGATTTTTGTGGATTGGAATATGCAGGTATGCATCCTTTAGGTCCACAGTAGTCATATATTGACCTTCCTGGAGCATAGGTAGAATTGTTCGAATTGTTTCCATCTTGAATGATGGAACTCTGAGAAATTTGTTTAGGATTTTTAAGTCCAGAATTGGCCTGAACATTCCCTCCTTTTTGGGAACTACAAACAGGTTTGAGTAAAAACCCAGTCCTTGTTCTGCTTTTGGAACTGGGTGAATCACTCCCATTTTGAAAAGGTCTTCTACGCAATGTAAGAATGCCTGTCTCTTTGTCTGGTCTGAAGACAAGCGAGAAAGATGAAACCTTCCCTTTGGTGGAAGGTCCTTGAATTCTAGGAGATACCCCTGAGAGACAATCTCTAAAGCCCAGGGGTCTGGAACATCTCTTGCCCAAGCCTGAACAAAGAGAGAGAGTCTGCCCCCCACCAGATCCGGTCCCGGATCGGGGGCTATCCTTTCATGCTGACTTGGTTGGAGCAGCAGGCTTCTTGGCCTGTTTTCCCTTGTTCCAGCCTTGCAATGGTTTCCATGCTGGTTTGGACTGGGATGCATTACCCTCTTGTCTAGAGGCTGTAGAGCTAGAAGCCGGTCCGTTCCTGAAATTGCGAAAGGAACGAAAAATAGACTTATTTTTTGCTTTGAAAGGTCTATCCTGTGGAAGGGCATGGCCCTTTCCTCCAGTGATGTCTGAAATAATCTCTTTCAATTCTGGCCCGAATAGGGTCTTACCCTTGAAAGGAATATTAAGTAATTTATTTTTGGACGAGACGTCCGCCGACCAAGATTTTAGCCAAAGCGCTCTGCGCGCCACTATTGCAAAACCTGAATTTTTCGCCGCTAATTTCGCTAATTGAAAAGCGGCATCTAAAATAAAGGAATTAGCCAACTTCAGTGCGTGAATTCTGTCCCTGACCTCCTCATAAGGAGTCTCTTTCTGAAGCGAATTTTCTAGTTCATCGAACCAAAAAAGACGCCGCTGTGGTGACAGGAATAATGGACGAAATTGGTTGCAGAAGGTAACCTTGCTGAACAAATATTTTCTTAAGTAACCCTTCTAGTTTTTTATCCATAGGATCTTTGAAAGCGCAACTGTCCTCTATTGGTATAGTTGTGCGCTTAGCTAATGTTGAAACTGCCCCCTCTACCTTAGGGACCGTCTGCCATGCGTCCCTTCTGGGGTCAACAATGGGGAACATTTTCTTAAATATAGGAGGGTGGACAAATGGTACACCTGGCTTCTCCCACTCCATAGTCACTATATCCGCCACCCTCTTGGGTATCGGAAACGCCTCAGACTGCACTGGAACTTCTAAAAATGTGTCCATTTTGCACAATTTTTCTGGAATCACCAAAGGATCACAATCATCGAGAGTAGCTAGCACCTCCTTAAGCAGGGCGCGGAGGTGTTCTAGTTTAAATTTAAATGCAATGGTATCAGTCTCTGCCTGCTGAGAAACTTTTCCTGTGTCAGAAATTTCTCCCTCAGACAGGCCCTCCCTCACCGCCAACTCAGATTGATGTGAGGGTACCACAGATGAATTATCCCCTGCGTCTGCTTGCTCATCCTCTGTATATAAAACTGAGCAATCACGCTTTCTAGGATAAACTGGCAGCTTGGATAAAAATGCTTCTAAAGAATTATTCATTACTGCCGCTAATTGCTGCATAGTAACAGCCATAGGCGCTTCAGATGTACTAGGTATCGCTGGCGCGGGCAAAGCTGGCGTTGACACAGAAGGAGAGGATGATGAACTATCCCCACTACCTTCATTTGAAGAATCATCTTGGGCAACATTTTTAAATGTGACAGTACTGTCCTTTATTTGTTTGGACCCTATGGCACAATTCGCACAAACATTTAATGGTGGAACCACCTTGTCCTCCATGCACACAGAACATAGGCTAGCTGAAGGCACAGACAAACCTAGGCAGCTTCTTAATGCAAAAAAAGTAAATTTATACAAAAACGTTACTGTCTCTTTAAATAATAAAGGAGCACACTTTATTACTGAAACGTCAGAAAAACAACAAAGCAATATCCAATTTTTCTGAAATTTTCACCGTAGTGTCTTTAAGCTATGAAAGTATTGCACACCAAGTTTTATATCAATTGACCCTTAAATGCCCAAACCGGAGCTGATAACAGCAATTAACCGGTTAATACACTACAGTCCCCTGCCACAGTCTCCACCGCAGCTTTTACCTTCCTTATGGGTAACCAAAAAACGAATAAACCTCTTATAAGTCCTTTTCTAAGCCTCTTGACCTTCCACGTGAAGCTGCATGAACCTTCTGCTGAAAGGCAACTGCGCAACTGAGGCGCGAAAATGAGGCGTCCTCCCTCTGTCATCCAGAGTGAAGGGGCCTTTCTGACCAAAATAGGTGTCTAAACGGCTGCCAGGCGCAAATAACATACCCAAAAAGTGTTTCAAAGTTTGAAAAAACACTTGAAAGTCCCTTAAACATGATAAAAAACAAACGACTTAGCCCACAATAGTGTCAACCAGCAGAGAGCCCAAATTATAAGCCTTAATTCTGTTACTGAGTCTAAGAAAATGGCTTACCTATCCCATAAGGGATAACTGACAGTCTTCTAGCATTACTTGGTCTTGTTAGAATAGTGACTGATCATACCTGAAGCAGATAAGCCTGCAAACTGTTCCCCCTTGAAAGTTCTCTGGTTTAACAATCCTGCGTGGGAACAGCAAACGATTTTAGTTACTGGTGCTAAAATCATACTCCTCATGAACAGAAATCTTCTTCATTTTCTGTTGCAGAGTAAATAGTACAAACCGGCACTATTTTAAAATAACAAACTCTTGATAGAAGAAATAAAAACTACAACTAACACCACATACTCTTTACCATCCCCGTGGAGATGCTACTTGTACAGAGCGGCAAAGAGAATGACTGGGGGGCGGAGCTAGAGGGGGAGCTATATGGACAGCTCTGCTGTTGTGCTCTCTTTGCCATTTCCTGTAGGGAATGAGAATATCCCACAAGCAAGGATGAAGCCGTGGACCGGACACACCAATGTAGGAGAAAACATCAGTGTAAACAGGAACCTCTAAGTATTTATCCATTTTACACAATTTCTCTGGGACCACTATAGGGTCACAATCATCTAGAGTCGCTAATACCTCCATGAGCAATAAGCGGAGGTGTTCAAGCTTAAATTTAAAGGCCGTCATATCAGAATCTGTCTGAGGGAGTGTCTTTCCTGAGTCAGAATTTCTCCCTCAGATAACAAATCCCTCACCCCTACTTCAGAGCATTGTGAGGGTATATCAGATACGGCTACTAAAGCGTCAGACGGCTCAGCATTTTTTCTTAACCCAGAGCTGTCCCGCTTTCCTTGTAAACCAGGCAGTTTGGATAAAACCTCTGTGAGGGTTGTATTCATAACTGTGGCCATGTCTTGTAAAGTAAATGAATTTGACGCACTAGAGGTACTTGGCGTCACTTGTGCGGGCGTTACTGGTTGTAACACTTGGGGAGAGCTAGATGGCGAACCCTCATTTACTTCTGACTGAGAATCATCTATTGCTCTATTTTTAAGTGCTAATATATGTTCTTTATAGTTTATAGACATATCAGTACAATTGGGACACATTCTAAGAGGGGGTTCCACAATGGCTTCTAAACATATTGAAGAAGGATTTTCCTTGGTGTCAGACATGTTAAACAGGCTAGTAATGTAACAAGCAAGCTTGGAAAACACTGTAATCAAAGCAAATAACACTTAGAAATAAAACGGTACTGTGCCTTTAAGAGAAAAAAGCTGCACAAATTCTGCTAAACAGTGTAAAAAAGCAGTAAACTCAACAAAATTTTTACAGTAGTATCATAAAGCCTTAGTAACTTTGCACAGCTATGCAAATAAACCATTAACCCATTAATGGAAAAACCGGATTGAAAAAAACGTCAAAACCGGTAAAAAAATGTTCAGCACCTTGCCACAGCTCTGCTGTGGCGCCTACCTGCCCTTTAGGAACGATTTGTGGGGGAAAAAACTTCTTTTACAGCCCTCAAACACAGCAGGAACCACTGGAGAAGCAGTTAGATGTCTCTGAGGAAAAGAAACTGCGCAACTAAGGCGTGAAAAACAAAAACAGAATTTATGTTTACCTGATAAATTACTTTCTCCAACGGTGTGTCCGGTCCACGGCGTCATCCTTACTTGTGGGATATTCTCTTCCCCAACAGGAAATGGCAAAGAGCCCAGCAAAGCTGGTCACATGATCCCTCCTAGGCTCCGCCTACCCCAGTCATTCGACCAAGGACCAACGAGAAAGGAGAAGCCCAAGGGTGTAGTGGTGACTGGAGTATAATCCAAAAAATGTTTTAGCCTGCCATAAAAAACAGGGCGGGGCCGTGGACTGACCACACTACA